>NW_008825615.1:17432648-17449342 GCF_000699105.1 Pygoscelis adeliae
TCTTGCAGCCTATCAGTACTTAAAAGGGGCTTATAAAAAAGATGGCGGCAAACTTTTGAGCAGGGCCTGTTGCGACAGGACAAGGGGGAATGGCTTTAAACTAAAGGGGGGTAGATTGAGACTAGACATAAGGAAGGAATTTTTTATGCTGAGGGTGGTGAAACACTGGCACAGGTTGCCCAGAGAGGTGATGGATGCCCCATCCCTGGAAATACTGAAGGTCAGGTTGGAGGGGGCTCTGAGTAACCTGATCTAGTTGAAGATGTCCCTGCCAACGGCAGGGGGGGTGGACTTGATGACCTTTAAAGGTCCCTTCCAACCCAAACTATTCTACGATTCTATGATTCTATGATTCTATGATTCTATGATTCTATGATTCTATGATTCTATGAAAATACTTTTACTTGACAGATTATCTGACTGAAATGGAACTTTTTTCCTACTTCTTTCTAAAGAAAAATATCTTGCTAGCATTTTGAAACCTGTGAACTTTAAAAAATTAATTACAAAAATAATTTCCAGGTTTCCAAAATAATGAATTGATTTTAAGATTTGCTGAAAGTTGTGCAGATTTTCATCCCTGACTTTTGTTGGAGTTATGAATGACAGAACTCTTGAAAATTGAACTGTATATTGAAGGTCTGATTTTAAGATGAGATTGAAGAGCCTACTTTTTTTGCCCTTCAGATTTGAAAATATTTATCAGAATGCTTAGGGTCTGTATTTGATTTTCTTTTCCAAGAAGGTAGACAGTTCATGACATGTTGTTACTGGGTATTTTAAATTAGTTTTGACTTACCCTAGCAGTGAATTTCTGTCCTTTCATCAGGGTAGTTTACACATTTTACAAGATAAGACAATGTTTCCTCTTAACATAACATTCAGTGCAGTCTAAAGAAGATAGTCTATTTAAAGAGGTGCCCTTGCACAAAAAATGGAACATAATATGCTGGAATATTTTAAAAAATACATTCTAAAATTTGACATAAAACATTTTCTAAATTTTGCATTCTGATGCTGGTGGGAGAGAGTTTAAATGCCAATTCAAAATGAAAACAAATTTCAACTTCCTATGGGGACAGTAGCATAGTTCCAGTTTTTAACCAACCATATCAAGATTGTTGTTAATTAAATATTTTCCTAACATATATTTGCCTTTCTCTGAGCAACACAAAAATCTAAGTTAAGCTTGCTTCTTTTCTCCTGTTCAAAGGTATTTCTGTTAATGTTCTGCTTATTTTGAAGAGTTGATTTTCTTCCCTTAACATTTATTTGTTTCCTTTGGGTCCCGCTATTGTAGCTTCTGATCAGCATCCTACTGAGTCATTTATTAGACTTTTAGTACTTGCAAATACAACTTTATGGTGCTCTTCTGACTCTCTATCAAGTACATGTTGTAACTCTTGGTAACTCTACATTGTTTTAGTTGTTCTGTTATGCAGTTTCCCAACTTTTTAGAATCAGTTACTTTGGACTGTTCTTCTGAGATCTTACTGAACTATTGTCTTTACCTCTTTCTTGCTGTTAGTATAATCTTTTCAGGATGTTCTAAGCATGCCTCTATCCCTTGCTGTTTCAATTCATTCTCCAGGCTGTTGGTTTTTTCATAAGACTTATTGCCTTGGATTTCCTGCTGCTTTCACTGTTTTATTCACATTGCTAGATGGAAGGGCTCCAGTTTTCAACTCCATTGTCTATAGGAGGGCAAAGTTTTATGTTGTTTCAGCAATGATACTTAGTTTTGCACAATATTTTCCTGACAGATTGCAGATTGTTGTATAGTAGATATGCCATGGACTGCAATAGTTCTAAGTTTAATGACCTGGTAAATAAAGAGTGTATCCCAGTTACAGATTTTTGGTTTTGGTTTTGGTTTTCTTTTTTTTTTTTTTTTTCCTGAAGAATGTACTTTCTCCACAGTACAAAGCATAGGTATTAAGTATCTGTTTGGGCCTAACAACTTTCTTCTTTACAAAAAAAATTATTCCCTGCAGTTGCCATAATTGAAGACATTGGAATTAATTAGAGGGAGGGAGGGAAACTTCACTTACTATTTTATAGGGCTGAGCCTTCAGGCTTTTGTATAAAGTTGGACTAAACCTTAATATGTTGTCATAAAATGGTATTTCTGACTTATTGCCTTTCAAAGCACATAGCTGGGGAACTTCAGGAGAACGTTCTTACTCAGGAAAACTTTTCCCAAGTTCACAGCTAGGGAATCCACATACTGTTAAGGTTGATTTTGAGATAATTTCTTTTAAGATAATTCATTCTTGCAATATGCTCTAAAAGACTAGTCTTACTAAATAGCATATGATAATATGTGGGTTTTTTTGAATGAGGTTATCTTGCTGATCCATGGATTGGGTCAAAGTTTGTGGTAGCTCAGATCTGATCCATTAGTGACATCCCTGTCTTCCTCAGATTCTTATTTCCATGTAAGTAGCTTATGCATATATAATTATTTGCAATGGATCCAGAACCTTTGTTTCAACAGGCAAATTTTCTCCAGTTAGATGGCATTATTGTTTAATATCAGAGTGTTTTTTAGAAAGCATGTCTGTAAAGGGACTGTTTCTTCAAAGCTTTATTACAGACAGGGCTCCTCTCCCTCTGAGTGGCTGATCAGACCATCCTGCCGCAAGTAATAGGATGTTTGTCAGCATGTCTGACATCTACAGCACCTCCAGTCTAACACTATACTCTGACTGGGGATGAAAGCTCTTGCTGAGCACCATATACCTTACCCCAACAGAGATTACCGGAGTGCTGCCACAGTATTGATTTTTATCTGTAGAACTTATCCTCTCTTACTGTACCACAGAGGGTTGCAGAGATCTTGATCACCAAAAATATGTATATCTAAGAACTACTTTCACTAAACTTTTGTGTATTCTTGACAATGTACAGGCTCGTGCTAGTGATTTACTCAATTCTTACTATTTCATAAGTCTCACAATAGATTTAATAGAGTGGAGGAAAAGGTCACTGTGAATTTAGAATTGACTCATTTGTACATACTGTGCCATCTAGATCATACAAATACGCTAAGAAATCCCTGAAAGCATGTTTTCCCATGCTGTGTTGAAAATGAAAGCACAGTTTTGTATGCTCTTTTGTCCTTCACACAGTTTTAAAACTTAATTTTGTGCCATATGTAAATGTACAATTTTAAATTTAAACTTTTTTATTTTTCATTTGCTGGAACAGTGTCTTTAATTTTTAGGGGGATATGGCATCATTGGATTCACACGGTTTAGGATTAAAGTTATTATGGTCCCAGTTATGAAACAAACAAATACCGGTTAAGTTCCCTCTTGCTTTGAAATAGGCTTGTGTATTTTTTTTTTTTCATAATCAAGCAGTATAATTTAGGACACAAAGTATAACTAAAGCAATTATATGAGAAAGCTATTCTTGCAGTGAGATTTTAAAGTTCCAGTGCCCTAAAATCTTCTACAAGACTTTCAGGGTAGCCTTGATTCTCTACAGTATTAAATACCTTTCGAAGGCAAACAAAAGAGTCAGTATATTTTAATATAATGTGCAAAATGTACTTGCAAGCCTAGTGGAAAAATCATGTTATATATAACTCACTACAGTATATATTCATCCTCAATTTGTATTTAAATACATAAATTGTAACACAGAATTCTATACAACTGACATTAGAAAAAACCCCACCATATATTGTGCAAAAGCAAGCACAGAAAAAAGTTTTCCTTTTCAAAAGAGGGCAATATGTAATATTTTCACTGTGATATGTTTGTACTGTATCTGCATGAGTAAGAATTATACGAATCCATTATTGTCACTATTTCATTGAATACTTACTGCAGTGAAAATTATTTGTATTTACCTTTCTCATAGATACACTTTTCCAGCCTGTGTGGTTGCTAAATTCTTCATTATTTTAGCCTATATCTTGCAAAAAAAAAACAGGCTATTCCTCTTTGAATTTGTTTATTTTATAACTAAAACAATCCCCTACCTAAAAATACAAAAAAACCCAGAACTGTATAACATGTAAGCATGCCTTTGTATTTTACAATTGCCAGAGGTAGTTTTTAAAGGTTAAAAAACAAACAATACCACAAAAACCAACAAGTACAGTGACTACACTTTCATCATTGGCATTTATCATTATCCAGCCACTGCCATATATGTACTTCTCTTGTTGACAGTTGGGTTGTTACCTCCGGCTTTTTTCTTAGAGGAACTTATCTGCTGCAAGTGCACTTAGAATTCCTCCATCATTTCCTTCCTCCACTATGATTTTTGTCCTTTCATCTTCCTCTGCCTCATCTTCTTTTTTGCTGTTTTGATCTCCATCAATATATTTCTTTTATATTTTAGCTTTAACCCTTTTCTTCTTTTTCATTTTATATATTTCAGAAAGGAAAATATTCAGATACAAAATTCAAATATAGAATCCTAATGGTTTTCATGGTTTAAATGGAGCTCAAAAACCAGTAAATGAATGGTCAACTGAAATTTTAACTTTTTTTTTAACCAGAAGAAAACAGTAAGTTTTTACTCATGGTTTCTTAATGAAATTACAATACTATTCAGCTTAAGAATGTACTAGTTGGTGAGGCGACATATTATTCCACAAAAAATGTGTACATTTCACAAAAAATGTGTACATTTAATTTCTTCATAGTGAAAGGACTACAGACAACTTTACCAAATGGAGAATCAACCAGAATTCTCAAGCCATAGATGAAAATCCATTAAATACACCTAAATATAAGACACTTCCTTAAGTACTTTGTATCCACACATTATAGAAGACAGATCAACATATTTGTTATTACTCCTGCACACACATACACATGCACTCTTGCACAGAGACATGTAAAATAAACAACAATGTTTTGCCTGCACAATCCCAAAGCGTATAAATGTAACAACATAAACTCATTACTATTCCCTTATTTAATTCAGGATATTTCCTGACAGGAAAAACTCATAACAAAGCATGCATTAGACGAGAACATTCTGCCACTGTGTAAAAAAAATAAAATTAATAATTCCTACAATTAAATCTCCATATACTTTTCTTATCTTGTTCTACAAATTAGTTCCAGATTCCCTTGCTAAGAACTATCAGGCTTATTCAATATTACATTGCCAAATGTATAAATCTAAGATATGAAGGTTAATGTGTAGATATTTTTCCCTGGAGGTTGAAAGCGTCTGCAACTATTGATAGTACATCATACCTACAACGACCTTGGATGTTGTTGTTTATATACACTTTTTTCTTTTTTTTTCCCTTATTTTTTTCTTAGTTTATCAGGTTTTCTACATAAATTATCTTTGTACAGAGCCTGTGGAGCCTGATGGGGTTGATAATAAGGATGACATAAACCAACATTTACTGCAGAAGGAGACAAGTGCTACAGAATAATTTATGCCCTTACAGTTCTGGGCTACCTCACGGATCATGTTCACTTGCTTTGCCTTGAAACATAGGTGGTCAAAGTTTCTTTGTGCATGATCCTCACTGTTTATTTTCTCTTTTAAATCTTTTCTTGGGTACCTTTTCTACCGGGAAAATGCCAGCTGATAACTTATAGGCAAATAATAGGAAATTCTAAGAAATTCACAGGCTGCATAATGAAGTGTATATATATGGGAAAAAAACATTAGATTATTTTAAAAATATATTAATATTTTCTGAAAATTATTATGATTCCTTTCAGTTTTCTTTAGCAATACTATAGATTTGGTGTTTGGCATCATGGTAAATAGAAGCCTCCAGGTATTTACATAATAAATTAGTGTCAGCACTTCATTTGGCACTCATTTAATTAACTCACTTTGGTGTATTACTAAACAGGAGCTTCATATTATAAGTAAAGAGCCATTGGGGAGAATAGTAAATGGAGGACCAAATCATCACATGTACGTTAAGATGTGCAAATCTCAGATTTCAGGAAGATGATGTTAAAAGGGAAGGATAGACGTAATTCTACTTATTGGAATTTTTACTTAGTATGGGAAATATGATAGGGTTTGCATTAAGTTATTATAGAATAAAAAAGCTTTCAGTGTCACGTGGCAAAAATGGCACTGGGGCTAATCTGATAGTTAAGAAGCACCACCACAAAGAGTCAAAACCAAGATCGTGATCCTTCTTATCCTCAGCTCAAATTGGCCTACTTTAACATGTGAACATTGACAGTCTGACTAGATCCACAGTACAGTTAACAGACTCTTTACACAACCTTTTAAACAGCTTTCAATTTCGCAGGCAATCTCTAAGACCTCTTGAGGACTGTCATGAACCTCAGGGTCTATATCAGTCTGTCTGTCACATGTCTATGTGTGAGTCATTTTTTAAAAAGTCTAAGTTTCTTAAGAATTATACCTTGCAACAGTATGCAGAGCAAAAGTTTAACTACCCTTTTAAAACATGGCACTATTTACTTCTAACAATGTCACCCATAAACCTTCAAAAGTGAGAATAGGTTTTAGGCATCAGATCTACACATGCTTAATACTCATCTGTTGTATTGGAAAATAACATCAAGCGCTTGCTTATCACGTCTTTGGTTATTTCTCTGTCTCTATGCAGAAGTTGACTTTGCATAAATATTCAGTGTTTTCAATAGGAAGTAACTTGTTTAAAGAATTTTTTCTTATTCCTTACATTTTCCAGTATTCTTATGAGATAGAACATGCAATGAAATGCTGAGTTCGGTTACCTGTCTCATCTCTGTATCCGGTGGAAGAATGGTTTAGACAGAGCTTGTAAGGTTGGCCAGCCCTTTTCAGGCAGCAATCATCTCAACATTTTACTCTTCATTTATTTAGTAGGTAACTTATCACTGTTCCAGGCTCACTGGAAAGGATACAAGTGAAGAGGTTGCAACATAATGCAGATGTTCTTTTGTAAACAGACCAGTGGAGAGTGCTGGCTGGAGGGCAGGGAACCTTGCAGTTTTCTGCACTGTCACATTGCCTTCATGATGGATTTCTGCAATATAAACCAGAGTTCCTGAAACAATGTTTAATCATGAAGTCACAGGAAGAACAGATTCACAAAGCCAGAGGATAGTATATTTATATCGTAAATGCAAATAAAGCAAAAGAAATAATGTTGCTGCAGGTTTGCTTCCTATTCCTTGCCCAGATTTTGGCTTTTTTTTTCCAGTTAAACATATGCTGCTTTTTTTTTTTTTTTCCTAAAGAGAGATTTATGCCTTAAACTGAATAGTTAGTCCCTCTCTAGCCTTTTCGATTATAAGCCTTACTATTTTATTTTCCTGTTTCTAGGAGAAAGCAGGTGTTTTGATAACTGGGCAGCAGAAACTCCCCTTCCAAATTTTTAAAATGTGATGACCCTGAATGGATTTCATACATTAGAACTGAGGCAGAATAAACTTACAACATTGCAGAAGTTGTGCCTGTGCTACAAAGCATTGTGGCCACTTCCATCTCTTTTTCTATGCGCTAGATCCATATAAACATAAATATATATATACTTTTTTTTTTTTTTTAAATCCAGACTTTATCTTTGGAAGCAATAAGTGAAATAGAATAAAATAGTCTGGATAAATGTGACCAGACACCTTTTCAGTTAATTGTGCCTTCACGCATATCAAGAGAAACTATAGTCTGTCTCTGTGGAAAAAAGAAAATTTGATTGGTCAGACTCTTGGAAATAATGTAAGAAGAAAATTAAATTTAGCAGTTATCATTAGTAAATTTCAGTGCAGTTCTCTGCTAAGTAGAATTCTTGTTTTCTACCTGTTTATTATGATATGAAGAGAAACTGGTGGCTGTTTTTATGACATTTGGTTAAATGGCTAGTGTTATTTGCCCTATGGCTGAATTTCAGTAAATTCATATGTAAAAACAATTCTGTCTTCAAAAATATTCTAACACTTTTTGGGAAATTTTGTTTTTCCAATGTTGCACATATTTGAAGGAGAAATGTATTATTTCCACTTGAGTGTATCATGTAGTGTTTAAAGATGATATACTTCAATATAATTTTGCAAGTCCTCCTAGTTATTGAAATTTTTAATCACATCAATATAATAACCTTTGTGTATCAAAATATTTCTTACAATTTACTGCAATTTTCTTATAATTAAAAGTTATATGTAATGGAGAAATCCAAAATGCTGTGTGAAACTTCTCATCTAATCAAATTAGCATCTCAAGAAAATATGACTTTAATCAAATAAAACAATCCAAGATTGAATCTTAATTTGTTCTGGATCATACACTGGATCACCTCTTCTTTAGTAATTGGAGTCTATTTTCTTTCACCTTCCATTTAATGGACTCTACTGGTTTAGAGAAGAAATAATGTATCTTTTTTTTTTTTAACATTCTTTGAATGCTTTTTATCAATTGTAATTGTACCACGTAACGTAAAATTCATGTCTTTCCCAGCTTATTTTAAGAGCTCTCTGGGTGTTCATATTCGCAGACTTTAATCAATGATGAAATCACAATTTACAGATTTGTAACAATATACAGATTTGGTCTTTAAAGGCTAACGATGTGGGGCATCCTCTTCTTGATTACCAGGTGTAAATTGTTTAAGGGGTTAATGTAGCTACATGAAGCTGTTTGCATATTTCTGCTCAAAGGTCTTCTCTTTGCACCTTTCATCATGTCCCAGAGCTATAGTAACTCCTGTGTTAGATTAAAGGAAGCAGATGTGAGTTAGGAGCTGTACAGTAATTCATCTGATGCACATGCCCAGAGAGAGAAAGACAGGACAAGCTCCCACCTTAGGAAGGGGGAGAATGGTGAAGAAACTTCTTTTCATGGACATAGAAAGGCATTTCATGTGGCTGGAAAGCTGCCCAGCAGAAAAGAACCTGGGGCTATTGGTCGATAACTAGCTGAATATGAGCCAGCAGTGTGCCCAGGAGGCCAAGAAGGCCTAAGTGGTTAAACATTGGAACATTGGAACAGGCTGCCCAGGGAAGTGGTTGAGTCACCATCCCTGGAAGTATTTAAAAGACATGTAGATGAGGCGCTTAGGGACATGGTTTAGTGATGGTCTTGGCAGTGCTAGGTTAACAGTTGGACTTGATGATGATTCTATGATTCATGTCTTCCAATTGTCTTGCTGAGAAAAGGGAAATGGAGCCTAAAACATTGCAGGTACTTTGCTATTTAAATAGTAAAATCATGAGTGGGTCATCATGACTTGAGTTTTTCATGCCTTTCAAAAAAGGAATCACCTGTTAGGATGAGCATCCCTTTACTTTTCAGATGACAGGTAAGTAGGATGAGATTTCCCAGCATGGTTTATGTCCTCTTCCCCATAGGTGGTAACTTTCATCATTATGACAGAAGAAAATATTTTTAACCTAGTGAAGAGCTTAGTAATTTAAATAAGTTATCACTGGAACATAATTTACTTACTAATCTATCTGAAATATGCATAAGCAAAGTATCACTTGTGCACCATGGTAAAGCATTCAGAATTGAAGTGAAGCATAAACAGAGGCTTCACCACAGGAATGAGTTGCAGGTGGCTCTAGTTGGTATGAAAGATTAAAATGGAGACCAGCTTATTACAATGGAAACAAGAAAATCTTAGGAGGAGTTAATTCACCGCTAATCAGTTCTTATATCAAATTTGCTACTGAAATGGGCAGAAGAAAATGACAGATCATGTATGACATGAAGTTTGAAGCTGTGGAAATAAGAAATTTACATTTTCTCTAACTTCATCAGGACTCTCATTCTTCTCTTACGGCTGTTCTGTTTTGCAAGGCACAGAACCGCTGTTGTCATGGAGTTCACAGACTCTGTGAATAGAGAGTTTCTTTCATGCAGATTTTAGCCTCTCTGCAGAAGTCATTCTTTTAAGCAACATTTTCCATATTTAATTATTAGCATAAGTACCTGGCAACAAAGTAGAAGTCAAAAAGATAAAAAGTCTAATTTATTTCTTCAGTCAAAATTCAGAAGTTTCTAGAAGGCAAATCTAGGGATTTTAATAAAACAGAAAAATACATTGTCTGTTTAGCACCTTTCTTGAGTTCACATGGAGATCTTACAGAAACTTTCATCTGCAGAGCAAGAGCAGGATCTCAGAGGGTGGGAAAATGAAAGAGAGATAGGACAAGATCCAAGTATTGCCTCTAGTTGTCCTAGGAGAATAAATTAGGTTATGTTTACATTAGCATTAGTAGTGCAGTGCACCACAAGCAGCTTTATAGTGCAAAACAGTTAGTGCTAAGGGCCTGAGGTCCATACTACATGTATATTTCACGATTTTTACTGTGGACTAGTTGTAATCTGCTTTTTTAGTCTGAATGTCTGTTAGTGGCTGGAGAACACCTTCCAGCTTAGTTTCATCCAAAAAGAACTCAATTTATCTGCTCTGAGATTGCTCTGTGATGCAAACCAAAGCACAGTAAGAGCAGGTGTCTGGAGATTGTTTCAGAAGTGCACCCTTGATCAAAGCCTTGGTGTGAATGTATTTTTAATCTTTTGGTACAACTATCATAACACATAGAGAAGGCTGTCATTTGCAGACACTTTGTACATGCAGGATCAAATTGGGTCCATGGGTAAACAAGTGGGTTTAGAAATGTCCTTTTAAGATTTTGTATCTTCATGAAATTCAGACACAAATCCCACCCAACAAAGTAGTTTGAGAAGCTGCCTTACTCAGGACATTGCCTATAATGAATATATTCTTACTACCCACTAGTTGTTTTTCAGTTGGTTTGTTTCTTTTTTTCCAAGGCAAAGAAGGCACTTATGCAGAGTATGCACACAGGCAGAGTATGTGTGTCATGTTTTAATTCAGTCTTTCACACAGTTAACGTAATTTTTAGTACTGTTCTGTGTCATCAGACTGTCAAGTTAACAGCCTCCTGAATGATCATTATTTTTAATTGTAGCTTAGATATTTTGAAACATTTTGATGTCTGCATTGTTTTTGTCTGTAACTATGTGGGTTTTTTGCCCTCCCTTATTTTAAACACTTACTGGTAGATTATATTTTTCTCATGGTATCTCTCAGAAGAAGGTATTGCATGCATGCCGTTACATATGTGCAATTCTATGTGTATAACTCTAAATGCTTACAAATAATTTTTTTCTACATTAGTCAGTTATTAACTCTGTAGAATCAGTAGCTTTTCTGCTCTTACTTTATCTAAAAGGAAAACATATATTGTTCATTTTTTCATCAAACAATATACTCAATTTTTGTTCTAGATCATCTATCTTCTATAACAGCCATTTAAAAAAAAAATCTAGTAAATAAACTAATAACTACTTCCACTTGAAGTGAGCAATGGGACTCTAATGTTTCCAAGGTAAACGTTCAGCTACTCAACAAAACACTCTACTACTGCGCTCTGCAGAAAATCATCTCTCATTCCACTTGTTCATTCTCCACAGTTTAGTTCCATCAAGAGCAAATGAAAATACGAGACTGATGGTATGTTTGTATTGAGATCCAATATCTAGATTAACAATGAATTCAGCTGGTTGTCACTTTTAAAAATGGACTATCCAGATGTGATTCATTTCAAGACTAAACAGATATAGTTAGATGTCTGGAGACAGTTTCAAGGCTCAGTTGCCCACCAGAGAAATCTCTAGTTCCTTTTGAGATTAAGTTCTTCTGCTTTTCCTCCAGGTGTGGATCCAGAAAGGCATAGGTTCCCATAGATCCTGTTCTACCTGCCAGACCATGAATATGTCTCTGATACCTTAAACCATCTCAATTAGTACTAGTCATTAATTGTGGGCACCTTACTGAGCCCCCAATGACTAAGCTTTAGTTATAACCAGGGGAACCTACATAATAATTCAGCTTAGCCTGAAGCAGACACCTAGCTGCCAGTCAGATGAATAACTCTTTTAGCTATATTTACTGCAGTGAGAGATTAGATGCCTAAAGCACCTTTAGACACAAATGGGTAAACATCTACATTTAGGTGTTTTAGAGCTCATTTCAGCTACTTCACCATAGGCTTCTAGTACCATTTGAGATGCTTTAAGTAATACTTCCTGGCCTCCAGCTGCTGCTTCAGAAAATTGTGGACCTCTCACAGATCCTGTATCTTCAGGCAATGTGTGGATTTTGCCTTACACTTTCAAATGACACTAGCCGACTATATAGATTCATACTGAATTCCATCCTTAGTACCAATTTCTGCAACAAGGTTCTATTTACTTTAACCATTTTCTTTTTTTCTATAAAAATGAGATAGAAGAATCATATTGCAAAACTTTTGGGTGTGTCTAGTTTCTGTGCAATCCTTTGAGTTTGAACCACATTCAGACAATTGAGAAAACTTGTTTGGTCATTTTTGCTTGTTTACTTGTTTCCTTTTGTCACTTTGTAAGTCCTGTGGATATGCTAAGTGTATCTCTTTATTGCTCTTTCAAAGATATTCACTGAAGAATTCTTTTCTAAAGTTCTATGAACACTTAAGCTTTGAAACATTTTGTATTGCATGTGTTGGTAAGACACTATGTTTTCAGCATAATTACTTTCAATCCATGTTCTCTTAATTAGGCCAATCAAAATACAATTCCTGAATTGGATTTACAATAATGTGGTAAAATAATGAAGGAGGTGGCATCTTTATTACAGCACTAGATCTATGGTAATTTAGTATGACCACTTGAAATATGATAAACTTTATAATCTAGTTGTACCTACAGTGAGTCAGGGGTTAGACTAGATGACTTCCAGAGGTTGCTTACAACCTAAATGATTCTCTGATTAGCAAAGTGATTTCAACACTGGGAATATTTTCTGTGTTCTTATACGTATTTCACAAATTTCTCAGGTACTAGACATTCATTTCCATTCCTACGGACATAAGAATTATCAAGCTTATCTTTGTGGCATGTTAAGTATAACAGTGTGATGATAGACAATTCTAAAGAACTTACAACTTTTCATTTAAGCCCTGTACAATGTTAATTATGATTCCTAAAGGTATTTGATTATACAAACAGAATTTTACAAAGGAAGGGCCAAAAAAGTATTTTATAGAAGTTTTAAAAATTGCTTTACAATAAAAATATGGCATGCAGGAATTTTAATGGTTACCTGTAAATACCTCATTAAGCTGGGTTTGCCACTAGAATTTGGACTTTAATGTGTCTGGTCATCTTCTTGTTCAAACAGTTAAGAAATGAGCACTTAAAAATCTGGAATATATTTAAGTTCCTATATTATTATTTTTTCTAGAAAGCCATTATAGTGATATTTTTACATTATTTTATCTTCCAAAAACCAAAGAATAATCAGGTCAGGTTCTTTTCAAAATTACATGACAGCTTTAATAGACATGACTAATATTTAGAGATATGATTTAAATATTTAATTATTGCCTTCAACGTTTATTTTCAGTTCATTGTTGGACAGTTTAATAATATGGGGATCAAAGACTTGCATAGTATTTTTTGACCCTTATAGTGTTGTTCCAACATATTGTTTTATCATTAATAGCTACATGTCAGTTTGAAACAAAATTAATTCAGTGCACCTTCAAGAAATACCCTTCCTTCTTATTCTTCTTGAATAAGACACTTAAATTAAATTTTCACTAGTAAATACGCAGTAATAGCTTTCAACAATTAGGGCAGTGATATATTATTATTATTATTATTATTATTATTATTATTATTATTATTATTATTATTGTGTTCTTTATAGAGCTCTGTGGATGTTAGCAGCTAAAAACTGTCAAAATGATACAGATTTTTTTTTTCCCCCTCACTGCTCTGCAGCATCAGAATTCAGAGAACTTGTAGTTAGTTTCACAAATTAATCTTCTAAATTCTACAGGCATGAGGAAATCGTAAGTTCCTGCTTCCTGGTTGTAAGCTGAATCCTAGTGTCTCCACCTGAGGCAGAAAACTGAGCAGTCTATATATACCTTGTAATTCATTGAATTTACCTTCTATTGACAGTTATACAGTGGTATGGTCTGAATCAGATACAATGAAACAGGGAGACAGAAAAAAGATAATGGGTATTATTGACATTCAGAACATTGATTTCTCTAACAAAAACACAACATTTTTGGTGCTGTGGGAAAATGATAATAATACAGTCCAAACGTCCCTGATGAGACATAATGGGCAGAATTAATCACCACAAGCCATTTTCTGAGACTTTCTACATATTCAGATTTGCCCTTGGTTCACATTTTTAGATTATCTTTGCAATCACAGAATGAAAAATGCTTTTAATAAAAAGCGAAAAGTGCTATTCTCTATAGAAGTACTGAGACAAAAAGAAAATTCTACAACAAATGTTTTGATAGTAGCACTTCTGAATAGTGTTTTATAACAATTAACAGTTTGTAGCAATAGAAACAAAATTGATATATGCTTGCACTACGATCTTCTAGATCATACGGAATATACTGGAAAAATAAGAAATGTTTTATGCTATCATTACACACTTTTTTTAATTTGTGATATATATTGCTGTGATGTATCTTCCTTAGGAAAAATGTTTAATTTAAATAAAAAACTCTGAACACTAGTATCAAAATGACAAAATTAGTCTTTTGTGCAGCTGCCACATGGTCACCAGATTCAAATATATTTTTCATACAAAGTAATATGCAAAATCCCTACAGAATTAATATGCTAGTAAAGCTTTTATTGAAATCATTAGAATAAATCTAACTCTCTAAACCTAGCTATAACCTTTTTATGGAGGCCTAGTATATCCGTAGATGTAATTCAAGCATTTTTTTATTTAGCTAATAAAAATGTCTACCAAATAGACACTGATAGTGATAAAGAGAGAATAAAATAGTTTGGAAATTTCATTAGAGATCCACATTTAGAATTAATAATATTAGGGTAGTCTCAAATGTATTTATTTTTTAGTGTTGTCATCTAGATTTGTAATTCATGAAGAACCTTGCGTTTTTCTTTTAAAAAAATTATTAATGGATAGGAATATAAACAGAATAAATCTCCCTTATTATGTCATATCTGCATTTTGAAACATTTCTTGAAAAAAATATTACATGTAAAAATACCATTTCCTGTGATACAAAATCAAATGTTGAGTTTTGAGTTGGCATCAAGCATATTTTTTTCATTTCACTCAGTCTTACTGACAGCTTATATTTCTTAACAACAGGCAAAAGAGAGCTGCACAATATGAAAATCTTGGGCATGTTATTGGCAGGTATTAAGTCTTTCCTTTAGACACAAGCTAACTCTTGGTTAAAGCAAACGGTAGTGGGAACTAAACAGAAATAGTAGTAGTAGTAGTAGTAGTAGTAGTAGAACCAAAACAAAAATAACTTGACATTAACAATAATCTCCTCTGTTTCTGCTCTTTATTTTTCTGCTAGTGTCTTTTTAGGGAGGATCAGTGAGTAAACAGTTATTTGCTCTTACCAATGAGATATACATGTTTATAGTTTCTTTATTCTTTATTTGTTCAGATTTTTAAAAGATACAAAGTCTACGTATTTACCAAGACCCATTGGTGCTTGGTAGAAACCAGATACCTGTTCTATTTTATTGTTTCAGGGTTAAACTTGACAGACTTTTAGTTTGGTACTAAGACTGTCCAGCTTTGAACATAATTTCTTTTGTCTGAATGCAATTTATTTTATTTGTGGGTTGTTTTGTTTTGTTTTTCTTTTTAATAAAGGATAGAGATTGCTATATGCACAAACTCTTACCTTTGCCAAAGCTTTCATATTAATGTCTTAGCTTTCCACCCTTTCTATTCAACATATAGGATATAACCATTAAGGGAGCTTGTAGATGTTTTGCAGAGCAGAACTGCTGAAATATAAAAAAAAATAATATCTGAAACTCTTTTGTGCTTAGTTTCCTGGTCACCTGTGGCTATGAAACAAAAACTGCAAATCCATTATCTGCCAGATTTCAGCTTTACATAATACTTCTACATTTCCTGAAATCTATTACTTTTCAATACATATCTACTAGCCAAGTTGTTCAAGTATTGAAGAGGACAAAAGTCCTTCCAAAAGAAATTTTATAAGTGTATCATTTTAGTCCAACAACATTGCATTGGTGACATTACAACCGTGCTACCTTGTCATACTCAGTCTCATTCTTCACATGTCAAAGGCCTTACTGAAATCCAGGTAGATAATATCCACTGCTCTTCCTTCATCTGCCAGGCAAGTCATTTCATCACAGAAGTTCATCAAGTTGGTCAAACGTGATTTCCTCTTGGTGAGTCTATGCTGACTAAATCTGATTACTTTCTTGCCCTTCATGTGCCTGGAAGTGGTTTCCAGGTTTAGTTACTCCATCATGACCTGACTGGACAAAGCCCTGCCCAAACTGGTCTGAATTCCTTGTCGACTGCTTTGAACCACAGACTTGACTATTGAGCTACCAAGGTCCCTTCCAACCTGAATTATTCTGTGATTTTAAGAAGAAACCTTAATATTGTCTCAACATTATTTTTTCTCTCTCTTTTTTTTTTTTTTCTATCGCAAAACCTGTAATGAAACCAGGACAAATAAAATCAGTCACAGTCAGATAACACTATGATTCTTCCGGCTTATGTAATTTCATAGAATTATGCTTGTTTGGTTGTTTTTTTCACGACACTCTATCCCTGGAAATGGAGTTATTGCTGATCAATTTTATAAAGAAAGAGAGTTTAAGTACAGAACCTCTGAGAGTATTGTAACTCAGAGATATTACATTATCATCTATCA
>NW_008825615.1:17449363-17453514 GCF_000699105.1 Pygoscelis adeliae
AAATTATTTGTTACTCAGATGTCATGCAAGTTCAAAATAATTTAAGGCTGATTTGGCCTTGGTTTGTTTTCGTTTGGTTGGGTTTTTTTCTTCATGTGTCACAGCCTCATTACAATTAAACTTAATCCAACTTTAAAACTTTATGTACTACAAAGCAGAAAAGGTTACTGTATTAAAGGAAAAAATCTTGATTACAGACCTGCAGTTAGTGCTTTGTTCTACATTGCTCCACTGGAAATAGAATAGGTGTGAATAAAATTCACACTTTAAATCACACTATCTATATTGGTCACTTCACTGCCCTCGGAGAAAAGGTGCATGCTGCATTGAACTTGCATCCAAAACAAGGTACCATCTTTAAGATAACAGTGGAATGGAACTTCCACACAGATTTGTGGGATGGTGAATAGAGTCAAGTGTTTGCTGACTCCCTCAAACATCCACCTCACCCCATACTCATCAACCATTCATCATTGTTTTATTAATTTTGTTGTTTTCTCTTTATGGCTAGATATATTACACAGCTTAAACAATGTATCCTACCTTGCTATTATTAAAAACCCAAGCTGAATACTTACTTGATTTGTACTTTTCCTTCACTTATATTTCTGAGAACTAAATAATATTGACTATAAATATAATTTTTTTACAGGAAATAGTCTCTAGTTGGTTGATATTTTTCTTGAAGATTCAGGACAAAAATTGACACAGCTTTGCAATTGAGATCTCATAAATGTTGATTAAAGAGAGAAAATGTCTCCCCATCTGTTGCAGACTGCTATGTATGCTTTATTAGGATGTCTGACTTTTTCAGAGAGGTGACTGATGATTTGTGTTTAGCTCATGCTCTATTATGACATCCAGATCCTCTTCTAAAGAGCTGTTACCTGACTAGCGGTCACTCAGCCTGTGACAGAGCAGTACATTACACCTTTCTAAATGTAATGTCCTATTTAACAACACTTTTATGTTTTTTCCTTTATTTTTGTTGTTGGGGTTTTTTTTAAGGCAATCTCTCTGATTCTTCAAGATCACTTTGCTTTCTAAACCTGTATACTTACAGTTCTTCCCAGTGTAGAAGCTTAAATATCAGACTTGCTATTTCAACATACAGCTTGTTTAAAAAAAATGCACGTGAAAAGAGTTGTAGAAGTCTCTATACATCTTTCAAATCTGAAGTTGAAAGCACTATCTACTCATACTGTCCAACCAGCTCTGACCCTATCCCATAACATTTTAAGTTAGACAATGTTTTCCAGGGTTCCCTATGAGGCTCTCATATGTTGATTAGCCTTACTAATATAAAAAAACTTACTGAAGTGAAGACCTATAGCTGTACTATTGCATCTTTTTTATTTTTTTAGATTGGAGGATGTGGTGGGTTGACCCTGGCTGGATGCCAGGTGCCCATCAAACCGTTCAATCACTCCCCACCTCAACTGGACAGGGGGGAGAAAAATATGATGAAAAGCTTGTGGGTCAAGATAAGGACAGGGAGATCACTCGTCAATTACTGTCACGGATAAAACAGACTCAACTCAGGGAAATTAATTTACTTTATTACCTATCAAATCAGAGTAGGATAATGAGAAATAAACCCAAATCTTAAAAACACCTTCCACCCACCCCTCCCTTCTTTCCGGGCTCAACTTCGCTCCGATTTTCTCTACCTCCCCCCCCCCTCAACAGCGGCTCAGGGGGATGGGGAATGGGGGTTGCGATCAGTTCATCATATGTTGTCTCTGCTGCTCCTTCCTCCTCACACTCTTCCCCTGCTCCAGCTTAGGGTCCCTCCCATGGGAGACAGTCCTCCATGAACTTCTCCAACATGGGTCCTTCCCACAGGCTACAGTTCTTCATGAACTTCTCCAACATGGGTCCTTTCCATGGGGTTCAGTCTTTCAGGAACAGACTGCTCCAGTGTGGGTCCCCCACGGGGCCACAAATCCTGTCAGCAAACCTGCTCTAGCATGGGCTCCTCTCTCCATGGGCTCACAGGTCCTGCCAGGAACCTGCTCCAGCATGGGTTTCCCCACGGGGTCACAGCCTCCTTCAGGTGCATCCACCTGCTCTGGTGTAGGGTCCTCCATGGGCTGCGGGTGGATATCTGCTCCACTGTGGACCTCCATGGGCTGCAGGGGGTCATTTGGTTGGGTTTTTTTTCTTCATGTGTCACAGCCTCATTACAATTAAACTTAATCCAACTTTAAAACTTTATGTACTACAAAGCAGAAAAGGTTACTGTATTAAAGGAAAAAATCTTGATTACAGACCTGCAGTTAGTGCTTTGTTCTACATTGCTCCACTGGAAATAGAATAGGTGTGAATAAAATTCACACTTTAAATCACACTATCTATATTGGTCACTTCACTGCCCTCGGAGAAAAGGTGCATGCTGCATTGAACTTGCATCCAAAACAAGGTACCATCTTTAAGATAACAGTGGAATGGAACTTCCACACAGATTTGTGGGATGGTGAATAGAGTCAAGTGTTTGCTGACTCCCTCAAACATCCACCTCACCCCATACTCATCAACCATTCATCATTGTTTTATTAATTTTGTTGTTTTCTCTTTATGGCTAGATATATTACACAGCTTAAACAATGTATCCTACCTTGCTATTATTAAAAACCCAAGCTGAATACTTACTTGATTTGTACTTTTCCTTCACTTATATTTCTGAGAACTAAATAATATTGACTATAAATATAATTTTTTTACAGGAAATAGTCTCTAGTTGGTTGATATTTTTCTTGAAGATTCAGGACAAAAATTGACACAGCTTTGCAATTGAGATCTCATAAATGTTGATTAAAGAGAGAAAATGTCTCCCCATCTGTTGCAGACTGCTATGTATGCTTTATTAGGATGTCTGACTTTTTCAGAGAGGTGACTGATGATTTGTGTTTAGCTCATGCTCTATTATGACATCCAGATCCTCTTCTAAAGAGCTGTTACCTGACTAGCGGTCACTCAGCCTGTGACAGAGCAGTACATTACACCTTTCTAAATGTAATGTCCTATTTAACAACACTTTTATGTTTTTTCCTTTATTTTTGTTGTTGGGGTTTTTTTTAAGGCAATCTCTCTGATTCTTCAAGATCACTTTGCTTTCTAAACCTGTATACTTACAGTTCTTCCCAGTGTAGAAGCTTAAATATCAGACTTGCTATTTCAACATACAGCTTGTTTAAAAAAAATGCACGTGAAAAGAGTTGTAGAAGTCTCTATACATCTTTCAAATCTGAAGTTGAAAGCACTATCTACTCATACTGTCCAACCAGCTCTGACCCTATCCCATAACATTTTAAGTTAGACAATGTTTTCCAGGGTTCCCTATGAGGCTCTCATATGTTGATTAGCCTTACTAATATAAAAAAACTTACTGAAGTGAAGACCTATAGCTGTACTATTGCATCTTTTTTATTTTTTTAGATTGGAGGATGTGGTGGGTTGACCCTGGCTGGATGCCAGGTGCCCATCAAACCGTTCAATCACTCCCCACCTCAACTGGACAGGGGGGAGAAAAATATGATGAAAAGCTTGTGGGTCAAGATAAGGACAGGGAGATCACTCGTCAATTACTGTCACGGATAAAACAGACTCAACTCAGGGAAATTAATTTACTTTATTACCTATCAAATCAGAGTAGGATAATGAGAAATAAACCCAAATCTTAAAAACACCTTCCACCCACCCCTCCCTTCTTTCCGGGCTCAACTTCGCTCCGATTTTCTCTACCTCCCCCCCCCCTCAACAGCGGCTCAGGGGGATGGGGAATGGGGGTTGCGATCAGTTCATCATATGTTGTCTCTGCTGCTCCTTCCTCCTCACACTCTTCCCCTGCTCCAGCTTAGGGTCCCTCCCATGGGAGACAGTCCTCCATGAACTTCTCCAACATGGGTCCTTCCCACAGGCTACAGTTCTTCATGAACTTCTCCAACATGGGTCCTTTCCATGGGGTTCAGTCTTTCAGGAACAGACTGCTCCAGTGTGGGTCCCCCACGGGGCCACAAATCCTGTCAGCAAACCTGCTCTAGCATGGGCTCCTCTCTCCATGGGCTCACAGGTCCTGCCAGGAACCTGCTCCAGCATGGGTTTCCCCACGGGGTCACAGCCTCCTTCAGGTGCATCCACCTGCTCTGGTG
>NW_008825615.1:17453756-17472297 GCF_000699105.1 Pygoscelis adeliae
AATAGGTTATCACAGAGGGTCTACCACTGTCACGGATTGGCTCAGCCTTGGCCAGCGGCGGATCTGTCTTGGAGCTGGCTGGCATTGGCTCTATCTGACTTAGGGGAAGCTTCTAGCAGCTTCTCATAGAAGCCACCCCTGTAGCCCCCCCACTACTAAAACCTTGCCATGCAAACACAAACCCAATACAGAGGACCAAAGCTGCATGAAGTATTAAGGATGAGATTTTATGCAGTAGCAAAATTATGCTCTCTATTTTATTTTCATTTGCTTCTCTCTTAATTCTTAATGTTTATTTTACTTCTTGACTGTACTAAGTGCTCAGAATAAATTTTTGTGACATTATCTTTCATGATGTCATAGTGTTACCCTTATCTATCAGTTCAGAACACATCATTTTATATGTGGTTAGAATTATTTTTTCCTTGTGCATAATTTAATATTTATCTACATCAAATTTTGTCTGCCAGTCCCTCCATATTATAACATCTCTCTCCATTTTTTCACAGTAGACCCTTGTCTTTACTATTTTGAAAGAGATCTCTGTCATTAATAAACTTTCACACTCTACTGATATTACCATTTTTCAGATTTTCTGTGAATATGTCTGACAGCACAGCTCATTCCAGAATTCTGCTGGTGACTTTCTGTCAGTGCTGGAACTAACAATTTACTTATATTTCTAGTTCCTGCTTTTTTAATAATTTTTTTTGTCTGTGAAAGACCTTTTGTGCCACGGCTACCTAATTTCTGCATGAAGTTGGTGACAGACTTTGAGAAAAGCCCTTGGAATATCAAGTGAGTCATCTTTGGGGAAACAATGTAATTACTCTTTCAGTAACTCCAAAAGTTCACTAACCCCGCTTTTTTTTACAAAAGCCAAGGTGACTTTTCCCAGGTATACCATCACTATTCACTAATTCTGTTCTTTACTACCTTGGCCAGCACTGAATATTGGATTTACAAATCTGTATTTTCCTAGACCATATTTGAAATTCTATAAAAATTGGAATCCTCTGGGCCTCAGGTACAAAAGCAGTTTTAAAGAAAGATGTTAGACACCACTCTTCTTAGGTCAAGTATTTCAGTCTTGGCTTCCTTAAAACTTAGTCACTTGCTATTTTTCAGTTTTGTCTACTTGTTCCATAGTCACAGCCATTTCTAGTCATATAATGATGACTTTTGAACTTGTTCTCCTCTTTATCCTGTCTCCTGGTGCTTAATATGGCAAGGATCTAACAGTTACTTGGCCACAGATGTAAACTTCAGACTAAAAAACATGGGTTGCCTACAGAGGGAAAGACAGAACAAGCAAACTCAGCTCTTTTTCTTGTAAACAAATGGCCTGTCTGGGTGGGAGCCCTCAAGTGCTATTGCAGTCACTTTCTACACCCGTTTCCCTTACCTTCTGACTGTCCTTTCCATTCAAAACAAGACTGGCCTAATATCTTGAAAAGAAATAGCATAAGATGTCTTTGTGCTGGAACTAGTGGCTAGTGATTTCACGATGCATTTGTTGCTGCATCACACTGTGTGATCCATGTTTTTCAGAGATCTTTTTAAGCATCTAGTTAGGTTAAGACAGGCTTTCATTCACCCCTGGGAACTTCCTGTGCATCACAAAGGCAGCAGTTTCTATGGTGACTCTTCTCTGGTGCTGAAGGGAAAAGGTAGTTGATAAGCCATATTAAACTTAAAAATATTGAAATCTATTTATAGTTTCAAGCTCAAGCAGTGATATTAGACAGTGTTGTTTCGACTGTTCAGAGAGGGCAACTGGTGCATGACTTTCAGTGTCAAAGGATTGTGCTGTCATACAGAGATAAAACCAGTCCTTTATTATCATCTCCTTTTGGATCTGTCTTTTCATTATCCAATAAGATGCAATTTATGTTTAAGTATCTAGACCTCACAGCTGGACATTCATAAGTCAGATGTCACTCCAACATAAACCATAATGGAGCAACTTCTGATTCTTAGCAATGGCGGCTTTTTTTCCTTGAACAGATTCCAACCTACTAGCTTTAATTCTCTGATTTATGTCTCACATAATCACAATAATAAAGCTCAGCCTTCTTGTTCAGGCCTCACTTAAACACTGATGATGTTCTGTAAACCTTCAGACACTTTAGAAGCATCTTCACTCAATCCTTTCAAAGACTGCTTCAGCAGGCAAGTTCCTTTAGTTGCAGCACCCTTGTCATTATGGTCATGAAACTTCACAGGATGCTTTTTTACTTTCTTCTCACTTCAAGAGTCAATTCATTCAGGGATTGTATGTGGACAGCTGGTTATAGAAAAAAAGGAACCTCCATCTCAGAGGACTAGATCTTATAGCCCTTTCTAAAGCGTGCAGAGGAATCCAGAATCTTAGCTGGTTTTTGGTGGAGGTTTTTTGTTCTTTAAATAGATACGAGACTGTCCAGATCCTTCCTACACTATATTTTTAAACTCCCCTGAGTTATCCTTGAGGCTGTGTTTAAGTTCCAGCATACCATTTGTGCCTCTCAGTTCTCTACACTCTTGAAGAAGATTCGTTTATTTTCACAGAACTGTATGTTTCAAGAAATCATCCTATTTATTCAGGTCCAATATTAAAAGATCATAGAGGAGGAGTCATTCTCACATGAAAGCTGACAGTCAAAGCAATAGCAACCAAAACTTGCTATGAGTTCCTTGCTTTGTATCCTTCTACTGTAGATAGTCCACACTCTGCCTGAGTTACCATGACCTTGAGATATGTCTGTGTTCCAGATGACTGTCATTCTGGCTGGCAGCCATTGTGGCATCCATACATTCATCAAACAGCATGAAATTATAGAAGCCTGTAAAGCTGATGCTTAGTAGTATGATCCTGCAGCTATTGATTGTATGAAGGTATCCAAGACCATCACCAGCTAGCTAGGTAGTACAAAAAGGGTTTCTTGGAGTTGTCTTTTAGAAATGTTGACTTTTTTAGAATAGTTGTTTGTCATATGATGCAAGTATGTTTTTAAATGCTTAAAGTCTTTAAAAATAAGTAATAAATAGACTAATTATTAAGAGGAATAAAATAAGAGTATCCTGACTTAGGATTCAAAGGGAAGGCAGTGATAAGCCTTTCAATAAGTGCAAAGGAAATATATAAAAATGAAATCCAAAGGACTAAGTAAAATATGACTTCAGATTTTTTTTTTTTAATATAGTAGAATTTTTGTTGATTTATACTTGCCACATCCAGAAAAACAGGAGCAGAAGTCTATTCGGATAAGTCGGCTATCTTAATAGATGACACTAGATAATATTTGATCGGGAATTTTATTATCAGCTCAATGTGAATGCAAAATTTGCTTGCTGAGGTGTAAATGGTGTAGGTTTATAATATAGATAGGTATGGCACTTTTTATTATAAAGCGTTACTTCACAAGTTAAACTAAAATATAAATCTTTACTTTTGTTGCATGTATTTCTTTCAACTTTTCATGCATTTTGAAATCCAAATAATAAATTATACAGATAGATTAAGGATCATGAATACAGAATGAGTTTATATGTATGTGTGTACACATGCAAATAAAAAAAAAGATTCAAGTAGTGCATACTGATAGTGGAGAAATTAATATTTTCAGATAGTAAGTTTATAAATGGAAAAATCAGATACT
Organism: Pygoscelis adeliae; assembly: GCF_000699105.1. Lineage (NCBI taxonomy): Eukaryota > Metazoa > Chordata > Aves > Sphenisciformes > Spheniscidae > Pygoscelis > Pygoscelis adeliae. The sequence goes on from NW_008825615.1 coordinate 17,457,398, forward strand.
GAAAGTTAGTTTCGGTTTCCAAACGTTTTCAGGTATGGCATAGCTAACTATGATGTTTCTGGTTAAAACTTTTGTTTTTCTCAAAATGCAATAGATCATGTTCCAATATGCATGTTTGTGCAATTCTAGTCTCATGTACACTTAAGCTATATAATTGTAAAAAAACAATAACATATTTATATCCAATTTGAATTAAGCTTTTTAAAAGCTACACCTAGCTGTGTCTTTGTTAAGACACAGGAAAGAGGAAAAACAGTTTTGTGACTAAATGAAACACAGGTTTTGGAGACCACGGCCAGTTTACAGCTTCTCACATCAGATCAAAGAATGAACTCTGTAACTCTGTTTTGAATATGTAGACAACAGAGTTTTTTACTATAAGAATGGTACCAAGATGTTACAAGTATTGATATTTGTAGAAGATTATAAGCTCCTTCTGCTATAGAAATGCAAGTACTCATCACCATTAATCATGGTACCACAGAAATTAAAGTAAAGATTGAGCAATATATATCAGAGAAATGCAGTATAATTTAATCTGCTAAGGCTGAATCTGCTGTTATTTTTAGGACTTCTGATTGCAAAATGGTAACTCAGCAAAAAGAAGTCAAAATCTTGTTCACGGGCAAAGAGGAAGCACACAATAAGTATAAGTAAAGCCAAGAATTAATTGTTAGTATAATGGAAATCTTAACAATTTAATTCAAGAAACTTTATTAGTCTATATCTAATTATTACAGAAAAAGAAAGAATAATAGTGCAGTTAGAGTACTTTTATACAAAAGTCTCAATAGTAATAATAATAACAACAATGGCTATAACACTAGTAAAATTCTAACATAGTTCTTAGTTTCTGTCTATTGCGGTTATGCTCACCATTCCATTGCTCCTCTAAATCTTAAAATCAGTAGTTTTTGACTGCTGGAGAGTTTAATACCATGAGTCATCTGCCTCTGCAGTCTTTCATTGGCATGAATATGACAATGATGTTACTGCTTTCTTCTTGCTCCCCTAAGACCCACTTTGGGTAATTTTTATATGTTTGCTAACATACTTTTACACCTTTATCTTTCTTTATTGATCTGCAGCTACAGATCACGTTGCATCCAAATTTACTATATACGGTATGCTTTTTGTATATTAGATACTGTGGTTTTTGCTCTCTTTGTTACCCCTAAAACCAGTTTTGTCCTGCTCCAGGTCTACATTTCTTGACCTATGGTGAGTGGTTTATAGTTGTGGAGTCCATAGTGCCAAGCCTGTACTTCATCTCTTATCATCCCATGCTGTCTACCCCTGTAGACCTCATCCTGTCTCTCCATTTCTCAATGCCTATGCAGTTACACGAAACCCACACTCCCTTATCCTACATAATTCTGTAAAAGTCATAAATATCTCATTCTAATAGAACAACTACTTGTTACAGCTATCTGTATAAAGCTATGGTTGTACTATGTAAAGACATACAAAAGTAAACTAGCCATAGAGACCTGGTCAATAAGAGAAATTGCTGTCATAGAAACAAAGTAAAACAAAGCTGCAGCCATACCAAGAAAAGCTGAGACAGGGCAAACCTGGCAAACACCAATCCTGAGGCCTTGCAAATTCAGTACAAAGGTTGTGACCTGTTCCTAGGAATGGCAATACTGCATTACAGGGCTATGTGGTTACAAGGTAGTAGGAGACCAGAGGTGGAACAGTGAAGTCAGCTGTAACAGAGAGTTATTCTAGGTGACTGACTTGGCATTCTAGTGGTGGCTGGGTGTAGTGAGACTTATTAATATGTAGGTGTATTTAAACTTATTATATGTGTAAGAAAACATCCACGGTATAAATAAATGACTGGTTTCATGATATTCGTTTCTCTCACAGCACATATTAAGTGGTTGTAAGGTTTTGTACTTCTTAGCTAAAGGATGACAGCAAATATTTATTTCTCAGAAATTACTCTTCCAGGAGTCCCTGTTCAGCAGTAAAATATTTTTGAATGATCACTGCACTGTAAAAAACAAACAACCCCCCAAACCTACTGAAGCTTTTATACATATTTGTCTGTCTGTATGCATTATGGGACTATATGTTTTTATATATGTATGGGTAGGTAAAGCTATTGTGTTTGGTGATACTAATTGGTTGTATTCTGAAGGCCAAAACTGCTTTCTACTATGTGTATCTGGCAATCTGCTGCATGTAATAATACACTCATTCAGTGCACATATCTCAAATGAGCACTGAGGCAGTCCGCCCAAGGGAACATAGTTAGATCTCAGTGGGAATGAGCAGGGATGTGTTTTCAAGACTTGAACATTCACACCTGAAATCCAATTACATGTCCACAATGGGTTTGATTCATGCCTGCTTTACACTTTTTCATCTACAGTTACATGTGTTTTAACAGGCCTCTAATCATCTACGCCTTAAGTGTCTGTCATGCATTTAACCATGTTTCTGTTTCAACTCATCCTGAGCATCACTCACTCTCTTCCAGGATGTAAATGACCTGCACTTTTCATCAAAAGGTGTAATTATGGTGCATCCTGAGCAGAGCAGGAAACTGGGCCATTCTTCTTGTTGCTCTCTATGTCAGATTTCAGTCATAAAAGAAAAATTTGCAGATCCCACAGAATGAAGTTCGAGCAGATAGATTTTCCTACTAGTTTTGCCACAGGCCAGCATGATTATTTAAATTGTCTACATTTTTTCAGCAATTGGGGAGGAGTAGATAAAAATTTAATTACTGAAATTTTTCATAATGTCACACACAGTAGCACAAAACTTGGGTGCTATATGATTGCATGGCTTAGAATTTTTCAGATGGCTTTGATTGATTTCTTTATTTGTTTGGATTTTTAAGTACATTCTGATATATCTGACTTCATAATTTTGCTCTTAATTTGGTTTTGTAAAGTTTTGTGATTTCAGGTAACTGAAATATTAACAAAATTCTTTGTCTATCAAGGAAAAACCATTTGTGACAGGGAAATAGATAAGAGAAAAATTATTTGTAATTGATAGCATGTGAGTGGAACATTAGAAGATCTAAACATCTTTTGGGTTGCTCTTTTCCACTTTGTTTCATAGAACACAAACTACTTTTGCAGAAAGACCATTTGTATGGGGGAGACATAATTTGCTTCACATATTGAAGCAATCATATTTTTAATTTGTACTTAAATTATTTAATGAGGAAAGAAAATATAGTTATATAAAATACAAATTAATTTTACAGTTCTAATTTTCAAAATCATAATCACTAAGATTGTTTCACTACAAAACCACCTGTGTAACCTGATAAAATGTTAAACAAATATCGTCTTCCTGACACAAATTATTACAGAACCTTTCCCCTTTCATATTTTACTTTAAAGGTACATAGGATGTTGTGCCTCGAGTATTTTCTCTTAGATAAGTACAGCTTTAAGATACTGCACTTCTATTAATTCCCACACATGGCAGCATTGGACAGTTGACATCATAGACCTCTTATTATTCCTTTTATCATTTAAGAGTATCCCACTCTGAGGAGGGGAAGTGGAGAGGGAGGTGCTGACCTCTTCTCCCTGATATCCAGTGACAGGACACTTGAAAAAGGTCCAAAGCTGCACCAGGGAAGGTTTGGACTTGACATTAGGAAGCATTTCTTTACAGAGAAGGTGGTCAAACACTAGGCTTCCTAGAGAGGTGGTCGATGCCCCATGTCTGTCAGTGGTTAAGAAGCATTTGAACAATGCCCTTAATAATATGCTTTAACTTTTGGTCAGCCCTGAAATGGTCAGATGATCGTTGTAGGTCCCTTCCTACTGAACTATTCTGTTCTGTTCTGTTCTATTCTGTCCTATTCTACCCTAATCTACCCTATTCTATTATACTCTATTCTGTTCTACACTGTCCTATCCTATCCTATTCTATCATATGCCTGACAACAAAGGCCATATTACATGTATTGCTATAAGTTCTTGGCTTCATGTAAAAAAGGCCACCAATATGTTATTAAGCATAAAAGATGTCAAAGGACAACATTTGTTACACTTTAAAATGTATGTGTTTTCATTTATCTTGATCAAATTATTTTTTCATTTTCATTTCAGGTTATAAAGACTTAATAATACCTTTTCTTGGTCAAGTATTAAAAAATAGTTCTAGCCTTCAGGGACATTTTGTGCTCTGCTTTTGTTATGAAGTGTTGGGACACAGTTTTATCATGTTTTCTCAAGCTCTTTGGTACAATGCTGTTATTTTTGTTCAAGATAGATAAGTTTTACTGAAGGCTAAACCTGAACATGATTTATCAAAATCAATGCCCCCCCCCAACTGCATTACAAAGTCTTATTCTGCAGCTCTGTGAGATAAAATAATATAAGTGTCAGAATTTATGCTAAATATAATAAATGCATAATGTGCTTATACTGTGGGGGAGATTCTACAGTATTTTATGATATATTGCATCTTCACACTTATTTGTATAAACACATGGAAATTATGATAATAAAATATGGGAATGTATTATTGTGATCTTCCTTACAATTTCAAAATCAGAACTAATGTGATAGTCTATATTTCTAAAATGTTCAGTGATTACACTTTTTTTTTAAGGCTTACGTGTAGTAATAGATAAACAAAAGAAAAAATTGCAGGAAGACAAGAACATTGTTTTGTTAATTAGCTAAAAAAGGCGAAAGTAAACCTGTAACTCCACCTAAGGATTTTTCAGGTTTCATTGACATGTAAATCAAATTTGCACTGTTCTCCTATCTTAAAATCTACTTTACTTGGTCACTGGCCAAATTGTCTGAGGAATTTTTTACACTGTATTTAAGTTTCTGGCTAATATCTTCATGTTTCTAGATGAATGAGAATTTCAACAAGAAAGTCATTAAGTGCACATCTTTGGAAGCAAGCTAGCTTATTTAAAATTGGTCTAAAAGCCTTTGAAATTTTTCTGTAAAGACAGTCTTCCCTTTTTTTCTGTTATTTTATTGACAGCACATTTTGCTGTTAAGTAAAATTAAAACAGTTTTTTCTGGAGTAAATTATTTATACATTATACACTATGATTTACAAGTAAGTCACATAGAACTGCAAAGGGAAAACTGCAGCTACCCTTTTCTACTATTCTCTTTACATTTTAATGGAGTTTTTACAGAATCTCCTTATTGTGTATTCATTACAGATGATGCTTAAGCAAACTGACAGAAACTGTTCTGTTTACCCATATATAATCTGAATTAGGTCCAAATAATGGCTTGTGTCCCAATGTGTTCTTACAGGGCACTATTACCTGCATATTTGAGCAGACTGCCATATGGGTTTGAGACTAATGACCAGAGATTATCTTCACTGATTCTGGTATCATTTTTTACCAATATAGGTCAAGAATAGCTCTACTCAAGTGCTTACAGACGCAAACATGTAAAATCAAGGTAGATGATATAAAGATCAAGCCTGTAATCCTTAAAGTCAATCATATTTACCACTTTCTCTTAACACAGATAAATTTAATGGCACAGAATGGCACAGGATTAAAATAAATATATTAATTATCACTGAGATATGAGGGACATTTTCAACATAAATATAGGATTTGAGAAAGTACATTCAGGTGTGGGAGATTAAATTTTAAAGCTGAGGTAGATGGACTTTTATTACAAAAAGATTATGTAATCAGTTTTTTTGTTGTGCTTTTTATTTTTTGAAATTTAAACTATCAGAAGCACTGCTGAACAAGGCTCAAAATGTATGTACTGTCATCACTGTCATTATCCTTATGGTTTTTGGGAGAAATTGTTTTGTTTTCTCACCGTGACCACTCATAGAATATTAATATTTAATATATTTAAATGCAAATACCTTAATCAGTAATTTTATTAAAAGTAATTTTAATGTTTCAATTTAAGACAATTCTCCTATATGGTTATGGTGGGTTGACCTTTGCTGGCTGTTAGGTGCCCACCAAGCTGCGCTCTCACTCCCCCTCCTCATCAGGACAGGGGGAGAAAATAAGACGAAAAAGCTCATGGGTCAAGATGAGGACAGGGAGATTGCTCACCAATTACCCTCATGGGCAAAATAGACTCAACTTGGGAAAGATGATTAATTTATTGCCAATTAAAAATAGAGTAAGATGGTGAGAAATTACGATAAAAACTTCTTCTCGGGCCCGACTCTTCTACATCCTATGCCACCAAGCGGTGCAGGGGGGTGGGGAATGGGAGCTGCAGGCAGTTCATTAACAGTTTTTCTCTGCCACTCCTTCCTCACACTTTTGCCCCGCTCAGTGCAGGGTTCTTCTCATGGGATACAGTCCTTCATAAACTGCTCAAATGTGGGTCCTTCCCATGGGCTGCAGTTTATGGCTCCTTTCCTTGTTATTCGTGGCCAGTAAATTACAAGGTTTGGTGTCACATGCTAACACTCTTACTACTTCCTAGACTGTAGGTAGTTCAAATCTCTCCAAAACAGCAAGATCGTTTCTTTTTTTGGTTTAAATTTTCATTTATTTTCTGGCTCAAAAGTGTACATTCTAGTTTAATACAAGATTACTTAAATTTTATTGTATTTAGAATGTTGTCACAGTATTTATCGGAAAAAACGTAATTTTGTGAGATGAAACACAAACAGGTATGACAAACTTCTGAAAGCTAACCTATTTGTGAGGTAATCATTTAAACAATTTCTTTTTAATAGATTGAGGTGTTAGACGAAGTGATAGGAGGATATTTCAACGTGAAAATCCTTATGTATTTTGTTTACTTTAACAGGGCTAGAATTTCAGCCTTGAACTTTGGTTTATTAGAGTAATATAGGGAATTATTTAGAAAATAATTTGTTCTTATTTCAAAAGTACACTTGGGCCAAGAAGCCATGTAGTTGTATGTTTTAAAAACACAGTAGGAAAAAAAGCTTGGGGGAAAATACAACTTTCAAAGTTAGTTTAAGATAATCTGGAAATATGAATGCCAAATTTTCATATTCGTGATTTTTTCTTATTGGCAATTTAAACACAGGACAAACTTATTTTTATTCAGAATGAAGTTAACCTCAATATATTTAAATTTCATTGTAGTATATAATATTATCTAAAAACTGTCCAGAGTTATATAAAACCTCAGTGTTATGACAATGCAATGTCCATGTAATATTGCTACACTTTTATTACAGGAATATACATTCAGCCATAGTTCATTCATTTTCATCATGTCCATAAAAATCTTGTATGTATAAATATATATAAAGAGTTCATATGCCTTAACATTTTAATTAAGAGGTTTTCTGTATGAAGCGGGGTCATTCTTATAAGATCAAACACTTCAGGACATGAGGGATATAATTCATTTGGCCACCCTCAGATGTCTATTACTATATGAGATGCTCGGGTATTCAAGATGTCCATGCAAAGATAGCAGATCTGACACAGGAAAATCACACCCTTCTGGAGAGGTGGTTCGAAGTCAGGCAGGATGCAAAGGCATCCTAAATGACAGAAAATAAGAGTGTTGGCATCTGAATTCAGCCCAAAGAAGGATACACTATATCCTGACTTACTGTTTGCTTTTCCTTTAAAATTTCATTTCCATAAATACGATCTTCCATTAACACAGTAATAGTAATATACCTGCTTTATCAGAGTTTCTAACTTGGCTCAGTATGGTTCAGACCTTTCCATTTTCTATTCTGAATAGCATTAAACAGTAGTTGAACTCTGAGATTGTATACATTTCTAGCAAATTAATTCCACTGATATATTTTTCTGAGGCATTTGCTTCTATAAATATTTAGGCATCTCCCTGTACCTCTGGAGGCTTTCCAGTATTCACTTCAATTGCCTGGTTGCACAATACAGTGTGATGCCAAGATTTGTCTCCCTTTTAAATGAAATACTTTGTGCCCTTGGAACTATTTTTGCCATAATAACAAGAAACTGACAAGCTGAAGTACTCTACTTCTCAGAGAAAACAGGTGCTTATGGACCTTTCTGCTACTGTTGATAGACTGTTAGTACTAAAGGAAACTATCTTTAAAATTAGTTTCTTAGCTATAGAATGCATGAAATATAGGCTTTACCCAACATGTTCAGCCAAAAATAACATTTGAGTTAGAACTACTTAGTTTGGTTATAAAGATATAGAATTCCCATAATGAATTCTTGTTTAAGGTCATGAACACAAACACTGCTTTGTTATTTTGTTACTGTTATCTCCTGGATATTCCACTGGCCAACATATTATTACAAAGGCATATGAATTCCCTCAATTTACCTTGTACAATGATGTTTGAGTTGGGACATATAGAATTCATTAGATTTTTTTTAATATCTACCTTTTCTGAAGGTAAGTATTAAAAACTCTTCTGAAGTTTGAATGTTTGTCATATTTTGTTCATGCTTTACATGAAGTTTAAGTAAGAAGAATTAAAATGTCAGAAAACTCTTGACGAATTATACTGTTAAATAAGATATTTTCCAGGACCTGAAATGAATTTCCTGAAGTACTACACAATAATAGCAGAGCTGAGATTTAACTCTCCAGATTCCTACCTAGGTCTCTGTCTAGAGAATGATTTGTGTTTGAATAAAATGGATGTACACCTTTGATATGTAACCACTTCTTCATGTAGCCCTTTACTTCTTGTACTCTATCAAGCCACATATCCACTTTGGATTAATTCATAAAATTAACCTATTCTTTAAAGACTGTAGGAAGTAAGACAACAGTCAAACAAGGTAAACTAAGTATGTTTCTCCTGCTTGAATTTCTGAGGCCAAAAAAATTCATGTGCTCATTTAACAAGTAAGACTCTCAGCCTTTATTTAAATTGGAGCTCTTATCTGGTGATTCATGTATTCTTAGATAGTTCTTCTATAACTTGTTTTTAGTAAATGCTAACTGGGGACTTTTCATTTTCAAATTTAAAGAACAGTATTTTCAGACCTTGTTTTGAACAGCAAATCTAAAAGTATTTCTTTAATTTTTATCATTGCTGTTTCTTTTCCACAAGTGGGTGCTGCTCACCATTTTAGAAAATGTGCTTAAAATGTTTTAAAAAACTTCCCCAAAGATATAAGCACAGTTGGAATTATTTTTCATGAATGGCAAGGAAAGATAGTGTATAGTGCTTCTTTAAAGCTTATACTTCCATATTTGTTTCCTACTGATATTCTGACAGAGCAGCAGCAGGAGCAAAAATGAAAGGCATATACTTGGCATTTTCCTTTGGCAGAAAATGAGAAATAGAAGAACATGCTACTATATCAGAGAATTGTCTTTAAAATTGTCCAAAAGTTATGAATTTCAACCTTTTAGTGTGAACATATGAATGTTTGTCTCCTCTTGCAATTTTGCTTTTTATTCTTTTAATTTGGATTTTCTTTTTCAGAGTTAAATCAAGATGATTGATAATTCATTAAAAATACGGCTTATGTAAATTTGTGAAACATTCGTTGTGCTTTGGTATTTGACTTAAAAATTAACTTTTAATGCTTTATACTATTCTATGCATTTAGAAATGGCAACAAATTAGCATATATATAAAACAAACCAAAAAGAGAAGAAGGAAAATGTCTTAATGGTTAATATGGTAAACTGAATCTTGACATGATATCTAGACACTATTGCTGAAGATTAAAATCTAATTTGGCAACAAGCTTCTTATCTGACTTGACATATTGTAGCAGCTCTGATAACTCTGAAATCATTGTGGGTTTTTTTTTTGTGTGTGTGTCTCCCTCTACACAAGAAACAAAACTATGTTTAATAATGTGCTCATTGACTTACTGTGGATGTATTTAAATTACTTAAACGATTAGTTATAGAACTATTTTACATAATCAAAAGCTACCAGTAGAAATGGCACTTCATAGTAACAAGAATTTTATTATCCTAATTTTTGCAGTTAATTTTATATTTTTTTTCAAATTGTAGCTTCCAGCCACTCTATGTCCATTCTTACTATATATACACGTTATCAGAAAGTTATTCCTTATGAGATTATTCCAAGATCAGTGTCAAATCACTTCTTAACCTTTATTACATAAATAAAATGAACTGATTTTCTTAAGATTATTGTTATTGTTTTCTTTTAAAGATCTCAAATTCTTCAGCCTTAATTAACTTGCTGAGGAATGACTATGTTGGATATGTCAATTACATTCAAACTAGACAATACAGAAAAGCTACGTTATCATAAGCAATCCAAAGAATAAAAAGTGATGGGGAAAAAGACAACCTGTGTTTACTTACCTGAGAAATGTTTGGGGCATAGGGCAGGCAGGTGGTGATACTCATTATAAAACAAACTATTGGATTTGAAAAATATGATTTTTTTTTAATTCTTGTGATTATAGTATTATTTTTTCTTTCTTTTTTAAAACAGCATCAGCACCTTTTATTTTACTTTATTACTACTATTTGATTTATTATTATTTTTATTTGCTTTTTACCTTTATTTAATTTCTACCAGGTGTGGTTATTAGGTTCATTTTCAAGTCATTAGTGGGGTCTAAAAGGAAAATAAGTTCCTGAGAATGAGAAATATAAATCATAATGCCAATATTGAAAAATAAGCAAATTTCTTTTTATAATTGCTTTTTAAGTAACTGCAATTGTTTGATAAAGGTAGTACAAAAAGCCTTCAACATTTCTTCAAAATAAGAAACAATAATCCAAGTGTTTTCAGTATATTTGCTGTCACTCAACAAAAACTGGAGGTATTAAAATTTTGCAGGACAGGCCCTTCTTTTTGGCCTAAACTTTATTTTGTCTGTTTGGAGAAAACCCGTTTCAACCTGGGAGTTATGAGTTATTCATTTTGCACCTTATTAATTGCAGCTGTACCTGTGCCCAATTATGAATAATACTGCTGTGATTAATGGTTTACCTTTTAAGGGCTTTGAGGCAAAAGAAATAACTTGTTTCATAAAGGAATAGGGAAAAAAAAAGAATGTTTTGCAGTATTTCTTTACAAAATTCAATCTTAAGAGTATCAGCTACTCTATATCACTTCCCTGATTTAAGAGGAAAATTGGTTCTTAGGTATCCTATATTTAAAATAATTTATGTTTTCTAAATTAATAACAGTTTTACATATGTATTTTTTTATATCTGAGATGAAATATCTTCATTTACTCTCAAGCAAATTCCTTGGTAGGATGAAAATGTGCATAGATGCAATGTTTATTACCTTTAATGGGTTAAAATTATGCTGAATCATCTTTACTATCTGGAAAACAGCAGATGATCTACAATTGGAATACAATTTATGTCTAACTTTGGAAGCTCTTGCTAACTAAAATTTCATTATCTGGATGCAAAATTAGCTATGAGTGATATTATATATACCCATGATTTATGTATGGGCACAGGCATCTATGCCTTCAGGTACAACTGGTGGTCTTAATTTTTTCTTATCCATTTACAGTGGAGGTATATATCTTAGGAATCCTGTATCAGACACTGGTACAGCTTGCGGCAGTCTGACCATTGAGGGAAATTTAGGCAGAACTGTGAAAATAAACAAGATTTTTATATGTAAGAATAAATACTTTCTTTCAACCTAATAATCTGTTTTAGGTCATAATTTTCACTCTTTCTCTTCTTACTTTCTTCAATTGATTAATAATACTTCAGTTCAGTATGTTTGAAGTTATAATCACAACTAGTCTACTGCTAAATTGTTTATGATTTTGGATCCATCTTCTCTTTTAAGATAATAATTATACAGTTCTTGACTCTTCTAGATGAATCTTTAAAATGCTTTTCAGAAGAAACAAAATATTGTGTGTCTACTTAATTTATAAAACCCCACCTTTTCTCAAATATGTATTTAAATAATAATTAATGTAAACGTCATTCTCCCCTTGTATCTCATACAAGCCCAAAAGTGAGTAAAATTCTTGTAAAAATAAACAAACAAAGAAAGAAAAAAATGCCACCAGAAACAAATTTGGTTGTACTTGACATCTTTCAATTTTATATCATTTCAAGGGAGATAGTGTTATGTAATGAACAGAGAAATTAATTAGGAATCTGGATACTACTGTTTCTCAGGCTATCAAATTGTCTTTCACAACTTATTTTATGGCTCTGTATTTCAGCCTAAAATTGTAGTAATAAGGACTGCCCTCCTTTGTAAAGCATGTTGATATCATCTTCTGAGTAAAATTCTTTATAAACCCAACTGTTACCATTCCTTAAAAAAAAAAAAAAATCCTCTAACATTCCACAGTCAGTAATTAAAAAAAAAAGAAAACAAACCCCCTTCATCTCTTTTTGGACATGCCTTCTTTTAATGTCAGTAGAGTGGAAAGGTCTATAGAGGGAACTATAGGCAATGGGCAACACATAGTGCAGGAACAAGCTGGGCAATATGTAAGGCAGTGTTGTGCGTTAACCCCAGCAGGCAGGTAGGCAGCTGAGCCCCACCCAGCCGCTCACTCACACCCCTCCAGTGGGATAGGGGAGAGACTTGGAAGGGTAAAAGTGAGAAAACTTGTGGGTTGAGGTAAAGACAGTTTAATAGGTAAAACAGAAGCTGTGTGCACAAGCAAAGCAAAATAAGGAATTCATTCACTGCTTCCCATCATGTCGTGGTTTAACCTCAGTTGGCAACTGAGCACCACACAGCCGCTCGCTCACTTCCCCCACCCTGGTGGGATAGGGGAGAGGATTGGAAGAGTAAAAGTGAGAAAACCCGTGGGTTGAGATAAAAACAGTTTAATACTTGAAATAGAATATAATAATAATAATAATAATAATAATAATAATAATAATATACAAATCAAGTGATGCACAATGCAATTGCTCACCACCCACTGACTGATGCCCAGCCAGTCCCCGAGCAGTGGCCCCCCAGCCAGCTTTCCCCCAGTTTATGTACTGAGCATAATGTCACATTGTATGGAATATCCCTTTGGCCAGTTTGGGTCAGCTGTCCTGGCTGTGCCCCCTCCCAGCTTGTTGGGCACCTCCAGCCTTCGCAGTCGGTAGAGCATGGGAAGCTGAAAAGTCCTTGACTAGTGTAAGCACTACTTAGCAACAACTAAGACATCAGTGTGTTATCAACATCGTTCTCATCCTGAATCCGAAACACAGCACTGTACCAGCTCCTAGGAAGGAAATTAACTCTATCCTAACTGAAACCAGGACACATCAGCAGGCAGGTGTTCAGCCATCTCCAGGAAAGCAAAGCTCCATCATGCATAACAGTTACTGGAGAAGATACAAACACCATAACTCCAAACGTCCCCCCCTTCCTTCTTCTTCCCCCAGCTTTATATGCTGAGCATGACATCATATGGTATGGAATATCCCTTTGGTCAGCTGGGGTCAGCTGTCCCAGCTGTGTCCCCCTCCCCAGTTTCTGTGCCCCCCCCCAGCCTACTCACTGGTAGGGTGATGTGAGAAAGAGAAAAGGCCTTGACTCTGCATAAGCACTGCTCAGCAATAACGAAAACATGTCTGTGTTATCAACACTGTTTTCATCAGAAATCCAAAACATGGCCCCATACTAGCTGCTATGAAGAAAATTAGCCAAAACCAGTACAGGCAGTCACCAGTTTCACACTATTTAGTGGATCGTGTTAACAAGGATGATGTTTATAAAGGATTAGATTCAGGTTCTAATTAAGACACCACTTTGTTGTCTGCAGATACATTAGGTCCTTGGGCTTCTACTTTAGTTACTGGCGTATAGGCAAGTAAATATAGAAAATATTTAGTGGCTAGCAAGCAGCATAGCTCTACGGGATCCATTAACTATGTTTGCTACATCTCTCCTGTGAACATCTAAAATGTTGGAAAGTTCCTAATATGTTATTTAATAAAGTTGTAGTTTAATTAAAAATTTTCTCTGATGTTTTTTGTTTCAGAATTTCTTTATTGTTTTCATTGGTGACTTAAATGAACTAAAACCCAGTTACAAATTTACATTCTTGCAAAAATATATCTTGCCTAAGAGATATATTTATAGTAAATGTCATTGTTTCCATTATTTAAAAATGTTCTGTATTTGTATGATCCTGAGAAGAGAATGCTGTTACTTTCTTAAAGAATCTTTGCAGAAAATGTCTTTAGTGTTGTGTTTAAAAAACTCCCTCATATTTCAGAAAATGTTCCCATACATATATTTTCTTCATGCTTACTGTTGCCATGGTCTCAGTATCGTGGTCATATTTCTAGAAGGCATTCCTCTGTATTTATAACTTGTACCTACAAATAGTGATTATCCTCTGATCACACTAATTCAATATGGACATTCTTGTGGTTTTTTGAGTTAGTGAAAAGGAGATATCTGTAGTTCAAATTTAATCATCCATAGAATTTGTGCATAGGAGTTACCTAGTTTTATTTCTAGTCAATGATCTATGTTTCCTCTTCCACAGGATTTTGGGCATAGTCACAGTGACTCTTAAGACTCAAAGGCATATCACTGTAGGAGGGGTAGGCTGGGGAAACAGCACATTTTTAAAAGTTTTAAGGATTACTGGATCCATGTATGTATTCTCTAATGCTGGTATCATCTTTTGACATTGCTTCTATATTATGTTATTCTTTAAGTGAAATAGATGCTCCAAAACTTTGTTTAAGCATCTGGCTTGTTCCTTCTAAATTTTTTTTTTTAAATTAAGAATCTGAAAGACTATAGCAATATTTCTATGTTTGTGCCTGTAGCAATGGCTTCTTTCTCTTCCAAATCCCTTTGAGCATGAGGTGTCTGTAAAAGAAATGACAGAGTCAAAAACCTTTGCATTATGATGTTACTTCAAATTTTACATAGCAGCAGGGAGAAGATGCACTTTTTACTTTGTATTTAGTATATTGAATGCATAAATTTCTAACATATTTAAGAGATAATAAAATAGGTCCTATCAGTGGTGAAAAGAACATGTACACCTAGGCATTTTGGAA
>NW_008825615.1:17472363-17540166 GCF_000699105.1 Pygoscelis adeliae
AACTCTGGTGCTGCTTTTCCCTATTACTTGCTATAGCAATTACAGCAGCAGAAGTATAAAGTGTGGGAGTGGCTAGGATAAAGGAAAATACTTCTAAGGAAAAAGTAATTATGACAGGAAGCTCACTTGCAGAGCTTCCATTAGGTACCTCCTTAGGTGTCTCATATTTTTAAGCTTTTTTGTTTTCACAGTCTATTTATCTAATCCTAAGTGATAATTCTGAATTGCTTATAAGGGAATTTTGTCTCATACATTTCAGAAAGCAAACAGGATCATTCTTCTGTATAATTGATCATCCAGAAACAAATATAATACGTTTGGAAGTAATTTTTGTGTTTCCAATTTTTCTTAATGAACATTAATTCTTTTTATTTTAATCAGTTCAGAGTAAGCATATTTAATGATGATGATCAGATTAGTATTACTGGATTTTTTAAATTGCAAAACAACATTGAATCTAGAGAAGTGTCTTGGAGCTGCTTTTTTTCCCCCAGTATATAAATCAATATTATTTAACCACATATGCGTATACTGTTCTTGCTGATATTGGTTCAATCCTTTTAAGTTCTTCCCATGCTGTATTCATATCTATATCCATACAAAATTTTCTTACATTCTTTCTCAAAAATAAACTGACAAACAACCCTCCCACCATCTAGCAAATCTTAAAAATTCTTCTGATGATTCACAGCTTTATCTACAGAGGAATTAATTTTATCTAAATATATCTATGTAAGCATTAGTCTTCTATAGTCATCCAAACTCCCAAACATCCAAACTGGAAAGGGCAACTCTAAATGGCAGTTTGGTCCACCTTAAGACAGGTAATGTGACTTGTGTTCTGGGTGCCATTTTCTGTCGACTGACTGTAGAAGGAGCTATGATTAGACTGGGTGCTTAACGTTTACATGGTAAACATAATTTCAGGTTTTATGAATCAGATTAAAGGAATTTAAGTTAGACTTCTTAACTCTCGATCATTTGAATGTCTTTCCAAAACATTTTATGTGTTAGCATAGAATAACGATTAGCATGGAAGTGAAGATAACAAGATTTGGTTTAATAGTGTCTAATATTTCTTCACACAGAATGTATTTCCCATAAAGAAACTTTTCTTGTGACATTTCCTATAAGCTTAACCAGGTCTTTAAATCTTTTATTTATGGTTTGTATCTAATTACTTTTTTGTAACTTATTTTATTATTAAAGAGGTGGACATTCACATTTGTTTTTCAGTTGTAATGGAAAAGAGTTTGTGAGTCTAACCAAATGGAAAATATTTAAATAACACATTACCATATTTTCTCATGGAATATTTTATCAGGTTTCCCCCCTCACATAAAATAAAATTTGCATTAAAAGTAAAAGTCTTATATACGTAGTTATTTTTATTGCCAGAAACAACTCTGCTTTTATACTTCTACATATTTTTCTTGCTTTTATTTGTCTTTATTAGTCTTGATTTAGTAATAAAATTTTTCATGTTAACCACTGTTATAATCTAGGAATACTAGAAGATACATCAGGAACAGATGGAAATGTATTTTATTTTATCTACAGCATATTGCCGGAAATTCTTGTGTTTATTGAAATATAAGGTAGATAATGCAATACACTTTATCTCAAAATCTGGCAGGTCTACAAAATATGCTGTAAAGGACCTGTATTAGATCACAAAACAAAATCTCTGACCTATTGCCAAAATAATTATACAGATATTTGTGTTAATAGTGTTTTTCATAGCTATGGATATCCTAGGACCATTTAGCTTTTCTTTAAACCTCCCACTCTTTCACTTTTTAATGACAGTCCTGTAAATATAAACTCTATTTTAAAACATACAAGGGGTCCTAGTCCTGGAGTCAATTTTAGCACACTTTTAAAAACATAAACATACAAATAGCAGAGATGGCAAAGCAACGTATGAAAACCAAGACATGAATTTGTAGCAAGAGGCAATATATTATCTTAGATCAATGGGTATTTTATTAAAAAACAGGCTTTTCTTGGGTTAAAACTGAAGCAACATAGTTCAATGTAAGCTTCATCTACTCTAGTAGTGTAAATTCCTCTCTGAAGTAGATAGAACTAGATTCTTCTCATTCTAACACAGAGAAATAAGATTTGCTAGCTTTCTTTTTTAATATTGGGAAAGTTTAGGCAACTAGCTTAGCTTGGATGCTGCCTTTTTACAGGGCTAAAATTCAGATGAGATGAATTCTGCCTTGAAGATCACATAGAAATAAACTTAAGTGGATGGAAACCATTGTTTTTTCACGTTGCTGCCAAAATAGCAGCCTAATACAGCTGATGCAGAAAGCCCAAATCTGACCCAAATATTTTTTTAGCCACAAAACAGAAGAAAAGTTAATTGCATTTTCATGCAATGGCTGAAGTTGTGTGAACATCTGCCCAGGGGTATCTGCAAAATTTAGTATAAAGATAAAATGAATAATTTTGTGGAAAATCACTGTGACTCTCTGAACTTTTATATCAAGTTGTCTGCAGAAACCTTGGTATCAACATACAAAAAGATGCAGTGTACATATGTATACATGCATATAACCTGCAACTACTTCTCACCAATACAGAACTCTAAAAAACGCTTGTCTTAGAAGTGTTCTTCTGTACAACACTATTTTAATTTCCATTTTCATACTTTATCTTATAAAATTACAGTTTCAGTAAATTATAAATACTTTTTCAAACCATTCTGAGGGATACATTTTTAATTTTCTGGGCAATTAATGATTAAACATTGAGTGAAATCATAGTTTAGTGTTAGTAATTTATGTAAGGAAATATCTGCTTTTGTATTTCTGTGCACCAGCCTCCTCCACCTTCTTATGAATTGATAGTTCATACCTACCATCTTGTTATTGTATAATTCAACAGACAAGAAGGTTTTAACTTCATATACTTCCAGTATTACACTATGTAATTTTTATATAATTATTATAATAAAAAAATTTACTGCTGTTTACAATAACATTTCAATAATAAGAACAATTACCACCAGTTAGAGATGATTGGCATCTTTAGTATATGATACCTCTAAAACACTATGGCAAAGATTTCGGAAGTTTCTCCACTTCTGCTTTTTCTATATATCTTTCTCAAATCAAGTAAGACTAACTGAAATCATGAGTGAGTGTTTCATGAGTCGACTTACGGTAGCCAAATAATTTGTTTTAAGACTAGAATGGATTAGATAACCTGCGGGTATGTTTTGAAATAACTAACTGACTTAATTTTAATAGGTCATAAAGCTTGCTTTTGAAGAGTTTGAACTGGAAAGAGGCTATGATACCCTTACTGTTGGAGATGCTGGGAAAGTTGGTGATACCAGAACAGTGTTGTATGTGTAAGTACAGAACTTCAGAAATGTTCCTTGGAAATTTGTTGTCATATGTTGTTTCTTCTGGGTCATAGAATATCTATTTAACTTTGTAATTTTAATGTATGTCATTTGTTTATATAATGTAAGCTTAAAATTCAAGTACTGTCAAAGAAAATAGTTCGTTACAAAATTCACTGCAGATCTTTAGTGGCATCTTTATAGGTTTTAATATCAGAGACTAAAAACTGCAGAGAACTGAGATTAGATTTTTTTAATGCAAAAAAGCTTCTTTTAAGAAACAGGTACTATCTGTATAACACTAATTGTACTCACAAGCAATCAAAGGAATAAAAAAGGCTTAGATTTCAGCAAACAGAAAATACAACTTGTGTAAAATAAATAACCCATTGATTAATTTCAAAATTGTTATACTTAAAATTGGATTTGTGAACAAAATTTTCATGAAAGCATATAGGCTACTGGTCAGTAAAGCTAAACATGCTTCATGGATTAATATAATGTAATATAATATATATAATATCATACAATACAATACAATACAATATGTAGAAAGTGTAGCAACTTACATAAATTTGAAGGAAAATTCCAAACTAAATAGCTAATCTTAAGATACAGGTCTTTAACACTGTCTGGGCTAATGGAAAGAATAGACTCCTGTGCAGATTGATTAATCTCATCTACCTTAACAATCTCATTTTTGTTGCATATACTCATTTTCCTTCCTTCATAATGGGAGCTTGTGGTCACAAGCTATTTTAGTTGTAGCTTTTCGAGGGTTAAGTTAACATATGAATCCTGATCAAAGAACACAAAACAAAATTACAGGGTTAATAAATCAGGAATGACTAAATAAGAGAAACTAGCAGCATTTATTTCATAATAACATTACTTGACATTGCACAGAAAACTACTGGATAAAGACAGTATTGAGCACATTTGATAAAAAGAATCCACCATCTCATATTTTGAGGTTGTTTAATCCACATAAATTATTGAAATGTTTATTTTACGTGATTATAACAAATGAGTGCACTTAATAATCACATAATTTATTTTAAATTAATTAGAATATTTTTTGAGGGACAAGTCTGAGGACAATATCTTCATTTGACTTATTTTTTATTAATTTATAATATTTATTAATGGCTATTTTCTGAACTATGATATCAAAGTACACAGAACTAGGTATCCCTAGTTTAATTTGTCTTAAAAGCTAAGACTGGAAAATTATTGGATTATTTGCATGACACATGTTTCTTGTGTTGCAATAGCAACTAGCTGCTCCTGAGTAAATTGAATTCCATGTTCTGAGTATCTGAAAAAGAAAATAGAAAAAAAATCCTGTTTTAAGAGTTTAGACTTTAAGCTAACAAGAAAAGACTCGAACTGGGAGTGAGAATTTCAACACCTATGTTTATTTTTTTATGTATTTTGCAGACCAATTAAATATTGCAGCAATCCTTCTGGGGTTGTTAATTTAACTGCTTGTGATTGACAAAAGGGTTTGAAATTTTTCTTTTTTTTATTGGGATACATTTTGGCTTACAGGAATCCCAAAACTCCTTCAGAGTAAAGTTTTTGAACTTAGTAAATTTGGTACCCTGAATTGTTCTTTCTGTTTGTTACACTGTGAGTACTTCACATATCAAAGTTTGCCTTTTTAAAAATACTTATCAAGTAACTGTGAAATTTCTTTTTTTTACCTTTCCTTTTGAAGAGATTTAGCCTGTGACTACATACTCCAAATTTATTTTCCATGACTGCCTAAAAAAAAAAAAAATTAAAAAAATCTAAAATAATGTTAGCTCATATTAATTGCTGGTTTTGGTATCTTAGGAAGGCAGGCCCTCATAATCACACCACCTCCTATAACTATTTTTCACTTTAATAACATTTTTAAGATCTCTGTGGCAGGCATCCACTTCAGAATCTATTATTGGCATTTCTAGCACTAGTACAATGTGCTCACTAGAGACATGCAGTGTTACTTCTAGCCCTTCCTTCAGTATGATTTTTGACTAAAATAGCGACTGTTTTGTCCTTATTACTCTACAGCCTATCACTTAGGATTACAGTACAGTGTTGGCCCATCTTTACTGTAAATTTGATCTTTGATGAAAACAAGGTCTGTGTAATTAAATTTATCTGCCTTTTGGGTTGCAATACTTTGTACTTTAACACTACCCTGAAAATCATTTGAGAACGTAAATGATCAATAACTTAAATACAGTGGAAATACAGGAAGCCCAAGTATGAAACTACAGTGTCACAATAATTAGTAATGAATCTGAATTTCTGTTGTGACATTGTTTTTGCAGTTATTAAACACTGGATTGTATCATGCATTATGAAATACCTTATATTTAAACTGCATCACAGATATGCTCCATTTCACTTGCTTTTGAGAAAGGTCTCCTGTGGATGGAAAGTAACTTTCCTCATAAAACACTAGGTCCACTTGTAGACTACATTATCATGAGAAATCTCATAACTAAATGTCAAAGTGACTTTCTTACCAAAATTTTCTATTAGTTGGTTTTAATAACTTCTATTGTATTTAATGAGGTTTGAGCAGCACCTTGCAGGTTTTTTATTCTTCTCAGGGGAATGAAGCAGCTTATAGCAAAGACTTTTCCGGTTAGATTTAAATTTCTCAGGATCTCTTAAAAAATAATATGGCTTTTCTTATGGTGAACAAGGTTCTGTTGGCAACTTAAATGCCAGCATTTCTGCAGAAATTCTACAAAATATTACTGTAGAAACTCATGCATTTGATTCTAAAGCTTCATAGCTTTTACAATTTAGTTTGAGTTAAATATGCAAAAAACCCACCCATTTCTAAATCCAAATCTAATTTCTAAGTGATTTGAACATTTCCCCTCCATATAAAATCATCATGTCTGAACACACAGGCCTCAGCCCCATGCAAAATTTTCCAGCTTTCAACCACTAGAGCTCTCAAGGTAGTAGCTACTTCTGGGTGCTTTATTGTAAACTTAGTACTCAAACTTTACAAGAAGCTCAGTTATGCCAGGATGTTTATAAACCAGCCATCCAATGAACACTAGAAACTGGCTAATGGCAGGTCAGTGAACAGGGGACCTTTAAATACTTGATGGGAAGAAGATTGAGGAAGTTAACAAGGATGATTATATATAAATGATCAGTCCTAGCACAAGCTTTCTATAGTGTCCAAGCTCTTAACCATTAGCAATTATCTGTGTAACCTCAAAGCTGTAGCACTACAGCTAGAGGGGAATAGGAAGGGATACTGATGTTTAAATAGGAGAAAAAAATGAAGTATAGACTGTCCAGCTCAAATTTAATTTTTTGAAGAAATGGGACAAATAATTAGAAAAAGTCTTTTAAGTTCATGTAAAATAGCACTGAAGTGGTACAACAAACAATATACTTTGATGGGGAGCACATTATTTCAAATCAATTTAATGCATTTCTGTGACAGTGTAGTTGGCATTTTGAGTACAGATATGTTGGTTTTAGTTTATTAAAACAGTCTAATTTTAGTATTTATAGTAAACTTTTTAGAAAATTTTATCATCAACAGCTTAATGAATTAAAGGGGGATATGCCCATCAATTTTATGATTTTTAACAATTGTTTCATCTGTAAGCCTTACTTGTTGAAAATTTAGCAATATTATTTTATGGGATATGTATGCTGAGATGGTTAGCTCTGGAAAGACAGCAATACAACTTACTGAGAATTAATCTAAATATGTTTAAGCTATAAAGTTTTGACTGCAGTTATTTCTCGTATTTTACCGAGTTTGGCTAGAAGCTAGTGACTACCCTTACAAAATAATTCACAAGTGATAATCATGTGTAAAGTGAAGATTATCAGTCATAACGTTTTCTGCAATGCCCTGTTTTGTGTTCTTAAATTTTTGTAAATCACACTAACACTTTGCTTTAGAAAGTCTGCTTTGCCTTCAAATGTTATGATTTCTATTTTTCTTGCAGCAGTTACATTAAAGCTTAATTTCTTTTTTTTTAATGTTTCCCTTAAAACATTAATCTTTTAACTTTTCTTGTATAGAAAACTTGTATTTTTCTTTCCCCAATAGAAAGAAAAAATCGCAAATTAGTGGTTCAAACCCAGCTGCTTATGTCAGCTATTTCAGCACACAGACAACCATCCATGACAGAAGAATGTTTTTTAGTAAACCCTAATCCTTTTCTTCTATTCACACACAGTTTGGAAACTTACTGAGGGCTTGGGAAACAACCTACCCTTCCACAATTGGCAAAAAAAAAGGCCACCTTTTTATATATCTCAAACATTGTTGAATCTGACTTCCTAGTAATTATTTTATTTCACATTACTTAAAAAATTATTCTTTCTGAATTTTTTAGAAATTGTAATATTTAGGAGAGAAAGTAGGTTTTGGATTTTTGTTTGTTTGTTTGTTTTTTAATACTGTGCTGGAGTCTTTCTCCCGTGATTAATTAGGCAGTTGACATTAGTAGTATTAAAAGAAAAATACAAAGCCAAGTAAAATTAGGGATTTTTAGTGACATTTACTGCTTATCACACTTTTAACCTTCAGAGCTTTAGTTTGTGATATGGTTGCAATTAAGCACACAAGTATCATAGTGTCTTGTCATCTTTGAAGGATAGAACAATACTGTAAAGATGTTTCTTTAAAAGGAGAAGAAAACTTGGGCAAACAATGAAAAGGGATTTAACCCAAAGGAGGAAAATGTATTCACATACTGAAAACTCAAGAAGTGTTTATGATTGAATTTTAAAAGAAATTTTTGTTTTATACAGTAGTTTCATGTCACAAAGGCAAATTCATTGACTTTTGAATGCTGTGCTTCATTCAACTTACTTTATTGTTCTAATGCCTCCAAAACACATTTATTTAAAATATTCTGCACAGTAAAAAAACAAGAAAAAGAAAGGAAAATGCAGAAAGGACTCAAAGCTTTTTCACATTTATGTGGAAAATCCTTAATTTAAAGGATTTCTTTCTCTTCAAATTAAAGATTATTGAGTAGTTAACATTTGTAGGAAATAGATATTGTAGCAGAGGTATTTGAATACATATTCATAGATGAAAAGTGTACACTGGATTTTTTCTTGAGTCGTGAGAGGGAAAAAAACATAATGAAAACATAGTTGTTATATATATTAAAAATTGATTTCAGGCCCCTGAAAATGGCATCTGAAGCCTAAAATCCAAACCTCAGCCTCTTTCATATACAAGTCAGGCTTCTCATTCTCAACTAGATCACAATTAACGGAAGATTTTTTTCTTGTTTATTTGTTTAAAACAGCAATAAGATATTTTAGGAATTCAATGTACATCTCTAATCACATAGTTTCTATATTTTTTAATAGTAATGTATTACTATTTTTATGACCATGCTGCTTACATATACTCATAGTTTGGTGCCATGCTTATGCCATCAACATTTTGAATTCAAGTATTTATTAAGACCATTTTGTGCTGCTTATGTATCCTAAACTATACAGAAGCAAACAGCATTTCTGGTCCTGGACACCATTCTTAAAAACCTGGCTCTGGTTTCATTTGGATAACTAAGATCACAGAGCAAACTGGTGCAAAAAGTTTCTTTCTCTCACAGTTGTCTTTTCTGACCTGTTAGTCTGTTCAGAGTACTCAAAAGCTTGGCTTGAGTTTGACTTCCATCACTTTACCAGTTGCATCAATTGCTTCAACATTTTTAAGTTCTTTCATATAGAGATAACCTAGGATTGTGCATCTCCACGTGAAATGAGTTTAGCACCAGCCAATGTGTCTGAATGGCTGGTCTCCAAGTCTCTATTCCTGAACTTGCAAGCAATCTGATCTTAAGATGGTCACAGACTGGGGCAAACTCTGAGTCCGCAACAGCACATGTTGTCAGACAGACCTCCATTCCCTAAATGTCTGATCTACCCTATCTGCCATCCTCCTAGTTGAAGGAAGTAGTTCTATATACAGGGATATTCTCAGGGAATCCCTAATTAAAAAAACAAAACAAAACAAAACAAAACAAAACAAAACAAAACAAAACAAAAACATCCAACAAATCCAACAACAAAAACCCCCACCTATTCTGCTATTTATTGATTTCTGCCTTTTTGGCTTCCTTTTTGTTTTTCTTTGGGTTTTGTTTTCTCCCTTTCCCTTTCCCCTCCTTTTCCCTTCCAACAGTCTTGGCTCTCTTCCTCTATCCCCTAGATGTGAACCTGAGCAAACAATGGCATGTATTTTGGCTCGTTCATATTTACCATCTCTGGATAGGCCATTGGCATTTTGAAGGAAGATGACATTAAGCTGAAGGATGACTTCCTCAACTTGAGTCCCTCTGTTATCCAGTTGGTAATTTTCATTAAGCTTGTGGGAATTTAGATATCTTTATTATCTCCTCCTTCTGACAAATTTGGTTAATATTAGTCAATTCAAGTTACATTAGGGAGACAACTAAGTGTCAGATGGATAGGTAGTGTGAATGTATAGTTATCGTTTCACTGGGAAACAAGTTTAAAAAAATTCACACACATCTATTGGATTATTTTTATGATGAAAAATCCCTGGCTGTGTGATGTGATTACACCTTATTCTGTTTTGTTGTGGTTTTTCATTTGCCCTTTTTTTAAATTTTATTTTTATTTTATTTACATGCTACACAGACATTTTCATACAGTAAAAGTATCCCATACTACTCATAAAGACTTGGAATTTTTGAGTTCATCTTATCTGTGTCCAGAAATTAACAATGTAGGTCTCATACATTAATCAGGTTACTGTGTATAAACAGAGACATTTAAACACTTGTTACTTGGTTAGGCAGTAGATTTACACATCCGAATAGCCATTGAGAAATTCTTTCAGGAAAACCACAGGTTTCCAGTTGTCTTCCAGTAGATCTCCACTATTGTCAAGAGACATCAGTGAATTTTTCTTCATTGCTAAAAACCTTAAACTTTTGTTTATAACAAAGTGCAGAATACAGAGCATGGCTTAACAGTTACGGCCTGGTATTTTGGTTAAGTGTTTTAACTGGAAAGATAGGTCAGAAATTAATGGTTATTGCTGTGGCTTCAGAAGGTGATCCCAAAAATGTATATATACTCTTCACCTTTTCTTTCTTTATATACCTATTTCTGCAGGCATCTCCTAAACTACTTTTGTTTATATAACTCACTATCTGGTGAGGTTTCTTCCTTTTATAGGCTACCTCTATTATTCATTTAAATGAATGTCACAACTTTATCAACAATTATTATTTTATCAGCAAGAGTATATTAATTATTCTGGCTATAGCTTAGCATCTTTCTTTTTGAATCTGTACAGTTACTAATTAGTTTGGCAAGCAACTCAAATTTTCAGACTAAACAGCTGCTTTATTTTCATTCTTACTATTAACACAGGTCAAACTGAACAACTTAGCTACGTATCACTTTGTCTTATCAACTTCCTTACTTACTCAACCTAATCTCTGTTTGTGTGTGCTTATTTAAGCTATAATAGGTTTAATTTTTTCCACCTACTTTTCTGCATGTATAATATCATAATACTGTCAACTATTTACTACCAAGTCATAACCAAAAATCTTCTAGACCATATGAGAACACAGTCAACTGTTACAGCAGCAGTTCTAGGTGCATAGGCAGTAGTAATTAGTAAGACCACAGTCCATCCACTCAGATGTGAAACTTTTTTTTTTAAATTGTATTTTCAATATATCAGAGTAAGAAACCAAAATATTTTAGATATGGGATGTACAGCTTCTTGCTCATAACCTTGATGGATGAGATTTTAGATGCAAGACAGAAAGGATTCCTATACCTTGCCTCATGGTTCCTCAGTTCTCACCTTCTTCCTGCTCAGCCTCTCCTTTTATTATGTCTTTGCATTTAAGTTGCAATAGTATTAACATCTGGATGATTATATTTAAATAATATGTTTGTAGAAGAATCCAAATACTGGTTTCTGTTTTCTTTATAGCTTCTTTCTTGAGAGATTCTGCTTCTGGGACACCTTGTCTCAGTTTGGCATGGTATTTGTTTTACTTAGAATCATAGAATCATAGAATCATTAAGGTTGGAAGAGACCTCTAAGATCATCGAGTCCAACCATCAACCCAACACCACCATGCCCACTAAACCATGTCCCTAAGTGCCTCATCTACACATCTTTTAAATACCTCCAGGGATGGTGACTCAACCACTTCCCTGGGCAGCCTCTTCCAGTGTTTAACCACTCTTTCAGTAAAGAAATTTTTCCTCACATCCAATCTAAACCTCCCCTGGCGCAACTTGAGGCCATTTCCCCTTGTCCTATCACTTGTTACCTGGGAGAAGAGACCGACACCCACCTCGCTACAACCTCCTTTCAGGTAGTTGTAGAGAGCGATGAGGTCTCCCCTCAGCCTCCTTTTCTCCAGGCTAAACAACCCCAGTTCCCTCAGCCGCTCCTCAGAAGACTTCTTCTCCAGACCCCTCACCAGCCTCGTTGCCCTTCTCTGGACATGCTCTAGCATCTCAACGTCCTTCTTGTAGTGAATGAATATATACTTATCTCATACGTATTTGTTTATCATAGTCAAAGCTGAGAGTTGGAAGAAAGACAGAAAATCCAGTATGTGACCCATTTGAGCAAAACAGTATACATAAACGAAAGAGGCAAAGTCATTACTATTTCCTTACATCAACTACAGTTACTGCAGTACCTGTAGCTTCCATCCCCAAAGCTTCTGATACGTGGAGCTCTATGTAGAGTTCAAAGCAGATGTCCTCTTCTTGTGATGTTTTTTGTTTTCATATCTGATACCAGCTTAGATAGAGATATTTTGCAGACACTTTTTATGTGTGACTTTTCTCATTATCTTTTGAAAGACTGTGTAGCTATCACCAGATCTGAACAGTTGTTCAGATACAGTACTGGAACCTGATTATATGGTAAGCATTTTTCACCATTAAGGAGTAATCTACAAAGATTTTTTTTTTCTTAATCATTTTTTGATACACATTTTTTTGCATTAAGATACCAGAATTATAGATGTACAAAGGATATTACTGAGAAGGTCTAAGGTTTTATGGTGGGATTCACCAGCTTGCCTTATATGTGTTCTATTGAAATGTACATATCTATACATAGTTATCACACATTACTGTATGAGACATAGTACTTTCCCCTTGAATTTAAGAGATCATTGTAAGTTATTTGAACAGAGTAGATGAGATTCTAGTAAGTTCTTCTGGACACATGCGCTGTAAGGCATGTAAACCAACTTCCTTCACTTTCAAAAAGCATGGCAAAAAAAGCAATACTAATCTAAACAAGTGAAAACTCATACAGTCCCTCACATCTTTAATAGCTTAATTACTTAAATAAAGGTTTAGGTAGAAACAACTTTATTAAAAGTGTTTAATCATTGTTAACGGGAATGCAGACATTCAATTTTTTTTTTTCTTAAGATTTCACATTGTTCTAATCCATATAGAATAGTTAATTTTATCAAAAAGCAGCTGATCAGAACACTAGGATAATATATTGTAAATAGGCCTAAATATTATATTAATACTTTCAAAGGCTGTGTTTTTTATTATTATTATTATTATTATTATTATTATTATTATTATTATTATTATTATTATTATTATTATTATTATTATTATTATTATTATTATTATTATTATTATTATTATTATTATTATTATTATTATTATTATTATTATTATTATTATTATTATTATTATTATTATTATTATTATTATTATTATTATTATTATTATTATTATTATTATTATTATTATTATTATTATTATTATTATTATTATTATTATTATTATTATTATTATTATTATTATTATTATTATTATTATTATTATTATTATTATTATTATTATTATTATTATTATTATTATTATTATTATTATTATTATTATTATTATTATTATTATTATTATTATTATTATTATTATTATTATTATTATTATTATTATTATTATTATTATTATTATTATTATTATTATTATTATTATTATTATTATTATTATTATTATTATTATTATTATTATTATTATTATTATTATTATTATTATTATTATTATTATTATTATTATTATTATTATTATTATTATTATTATTATTATTATTATTATTATTATTATTATTATTATTATTATTATTATTATTATTATTATTATTATTATTATTATTATTATTATTATTATTATTATTATTATTATTATTATTATTATTATTATTATTATTATTATTATTATTATTATTATTATTATTATTATTATTATTATTATTATTATTATTATTATTATTATTATTATTATTATTATTATTATTATTATTATTATTATTATTATTATTATTATTATTATTATTATTATTATTATTATTATTATTATTATTATTATTATTATTATTATTATTATTATTATTATTATTATTATTATTATTATTATTATTATTATTATTATTATTATTATTATTATTATTATTATTATTATTATTATTATTATTATTATTATTATTATTATTATTATTATTATTATTATTATTATTATTATTATTATTATTATTATTATTATTATTATTATTATTATTATTATTATTATTATTATTATTATTATTATTATTATTATTATTATTATTATTACTAGTAGTAGTAATTTATGCCTCTACAAATGACTTTGCAATTTATCCTATATACAGACTCACTGGATCTAGTGTTCCTGATCTTATTGTGAGCATGAGCAACCAGATGTGGCTTCATTTACAATCTGATGACAGCATTGGCTCACCAGGATTCAAAGCTGTTTATCAAGGTACGAACTAAATTAACTGTTTTAAACTCATGTTGTAACTCCCTTCATTACATCCCAACAAATTTATTTCAAATAGGCATTTAGTCCTTTCACAAATTTAGAGTTTTGATAATGTCTCTATTGTTAATTAATAGTTAATGGAGAGATGGCTTTGCAAATACCCACAAAATAACTAAAAAAATCTGAAGTAAAAATGAAAGTTATTGTTCTAATGCTTTTTGCTTGAAGGTCAATCCAAACTGCAAATTTCTATCATATTTGAAATATTTTAAATGTTACATTCTGCTGACCTGTGTAATTCCTTATATTGAATATTACTTGAAAATTATGATTAGTTTTCTCAGACTTTATAGGAGTAGTTACAAAACTTGTTTTCATGCCTCATCAAGAATCTTCACAGACCTAAGTCAAAATTAATATGTAACAAAAACAACAAAACAGATATATTGTATATGATTGTGGAAATTAAGAAGATGTATAAAATTGTGGAAATTTAACTCAAAAAAGTGATCTAAACTACCCTAGCCTCATTTGTGTTGCTTCTGTCTCAAAGAGATGAGAACTTTGGCAACATAAGCATCTTCAATTTTTCTTCACTGTGAGCTGCAGTTTGATACTTTCTGAAATTGATTCATTCTAGTAAAAAATACCTGATATCTGTTAGTATGTATGCATGTATTGAAACTTTCCATTTAAATAGGTTGCATAGACCTGCAAATAGAAAGAGCTCTTGCTTATTAACATATGGTATCACTTTTGGTTAATTTCCATGTTAGTTAGTTCACCGTAAGGATAAGGACAAAACCAGTTAATACTATTTTCAATAGTTTCTTATGGGCACATATGGTGAAAATGATTTGATAGTAATTTTGTCAAAATACTTTTGTACAAAAGATGCTGCAAAACATTGAGAGACTGTTCACTGTTCACTAACTGAAAGTAACTTAATTAGAAGAGTGGGAGTTCATAGAGTTCCATAAACTGAAGCACCCTATCTAAATGTTTCATTTCACCTTACTGCTTCCATACCAAAATAGGCAAAATAAAGAATGAAAAGTTTAGTTTAGTTTAGTAAATTTAGTAAATTTAGTAATTTATTGCACTGAGGACATTAAGACAGGCTTGCCTGAGCAGGTTTTTATAAGTGATGTTTGTGGCTGACAGCATATTGTGAACTCTAATGATGTAAGGAACAGGTAGGGAAAATGCTCCCCAGTGGTCAGCCAGGAAACCTAGTGTTGGTTCTCCACACCAGTATCCTTCTACAGGTGGTCTCTCCATTGAAGCAGGTGGTGATGATGATGATGGTGATGGTGATTAGGATTATATTTTCACCATTATTTTTCTCTAGTACTATATACTTTTCTTTGGGACTTACTCAAACTCATCATTGGTTATTCCCACTCACGGTACTGATTGAAGTATGCTAGTTGGGTTAAGTGTTGTACATTCATAGATTGTTAAGTTTCTGTGTGCATTTACTGTTGGATAATATTTATTGAGTAAATTACTATTATTTTACTATTATTTACTATTACTATTATTGCGGGGCAACCAGGGCATCAGGCCCAGCCAGCACGGGTTTATGGAAGGCAGGTCCTGCTTGACCAACCTGATCTCCTTCTATGACCAGGTGACCCGCCTAGTGGACAAGGGAAAGGCTGTGGATGTGGTCTACCTGGACTTCAGTAAGGCCTTTGACACCGTCTCCCACAGCATTCTCCTGGAGAAGCTGGCGGCTCACGGCTTAGACAGGTGGACTCTGTGCTGGGTCAAAAACTGGCTGGACGGCCGGGCCCAGAGAGTTGTGGTAAATGGAGTTCAATCCAGTTGGCGGCCTGTCACGAGCGGTGTTCCCCAGGGCTCAGTATTGGGGCCAGTTCTGTTTAATATCTTTATCAATGATCTGGATGAGGGGATCGAGTGCACCCTCAGTAAGTTTGCAGACGACACCAAGTTGGGCGGCAGTGTTGATCTGCTCGAGGGTAGGAAGGCTCTGCAGAGGGACCTGGACAGGCTGGATCGATGGGCCGAGGCCAACTGTATGAGGTTCAACAAGGCCAAGTGCCGGGTCCTGCACTTCGGCCACAACAACCCCATGCAGCGCTACAGGCTTGGGGAAGAGTGGCTGGAAAGCTGCCTGGCGGAAAAGGACCTGGGGGTGTTGGTCGACAGCCGGCTGAACATGAGCCGGCAGTGTGCCCAGGCGGCTAAGAAGGCCAACGGCATCCTGGCCTGTATCAGAACTAGTGTGGCCAGCAGGAGCAGGGAAGTGATAGTGCCCCTGTACTCGGCACTGGTGCGGCCGCACCTCGAATACTGTGTTCAGTTTTGGGCCCCTCACTACAAGAAGGATGTTGAGATGTTGGAACGTGTCCAGAGAAGGGCAACGAGGCTGGTGAGGGGTCTGGAGAACAAGTCTTATGAGGAGCGGCTGAGGGAGCTGGGGTTGTTTAGCCTGGAGAAAAGGAGGCTGAGGGGAGACCTCATCGCTCTCTACAACTACCTGAAAGGAGGTTGTAGCGAGGTGGGTGTCGGTCTCTTCTCCCAAGTAACCGGCGAAAGGACGAGAGGAAATGGCCTCAAGTTGCACCAGGGGAGGTTTAGATTGGATGTAAGGAAAAATTTCTTTACTGAAAGAGTAGTTAAACATTGGAACAGGCTGCCCAGGGGAGTGGTTGAGTCACCATCCCTGGAAGTATTTAAAAGACGGGTAGATGAGGCGCTTAGGGACATGGTTTAGTGGGCATGGTGTTGTTGGGTTGATGGTTGGACTCGATGATCTTGGAGGTCTCTTCCAACCTTAATGATTCTATGATTCTATGATTCTATGATTATCTACTTTTTTATGCACCTTGTTTTGGTTTTCTTTAATGTGAACTGAACTCTACAAAACAAGAAGTAAGGAGAAGGGGAAAAGAAGGGGTGATTCTCATGACGGTGGCAATTGTTTCCCATGAGACTCCTCCATAGCAACGCTACTGGGATTTGCAGGTCCGTGGCCATGAGATTAACAATATGAGAACAACAAGGAAAAAGCACCATCACAGAGGCTCTTGAAACATTATCACAATTGCTTAAGTGAGATGTTACAGAGCTGTGAGTCAAAAAAACAGATGCAGGCCCATAGCATTACTATGGCTAAGACATTAAGGTATCTTAAGACATTGTGCAACACATTCAGCCTATACAGTTACACAGCTCAAGTGTGTTGTGTTGCCTCAGGGCAATGACATATTCTTTATTTAAGTTAATCCCACCTCTTCTGATCCCTTCTTTCACAGTTTCATCTTTTTTTCACTTGTGTCATTTCTAGGGACCATGTTTATTAAGACAATATATTTTCTTTATAGAATCCATTTGTGAATTACATAAAGTAGAAATAGTGAGTATATAGTGGAAGAGAGTATTGGCACAAGTTATGCATCTGACACTGCATTTTTTCCGCAATCCAAAATTATGAACTTTATCTCATCGTACCTCTATGAAAAAGTTCAAAAATCTAAATCTATCTGCTGAGTTATTTTTCTGCTATCATTTCTCTTTCTGGTATTTCTAATCTAAAGTTGTCTGTTTTCATTTCTGTATTTATCTAACTTATCAAAGATAACTTATTTAATTTATGGGGTTCAACCTCTTACTTCTGGGCACTTTCTGAAAATACCTGAAGTATACACTGTGAATTTTGCAGTAGTAGTGGCATCTCTGTTATGAAATATATTGTTATTATTTGACAGTTGGATTCTGGCTTTCAGTCTTGTTTTACAACCAATTGTGAGTCCTTCTGTGTTTTTGTAGTTTTGGAAATTAATTCCAAAATTGTAAAATGGGAAATGTTTACAATCTCAGAAGTGTAGTAAATGTCTTAATATGAAGGTGAATTATAACTTTTTTCTGTTTTACCTTAATGCTCTCATTAGTTTTATTAGAATTTTCTCATCTTCTTTTACTGTTGACAAAACTTTTATCCATCTTCATTCTCAACATGTCTCTTGCTTTAGGCCAAGTGTAAAATCTTAAAACTCTATCCTGTCATAAGATACCTCAATGATTCTGCTTCCCCTTTGTTTAACAGTCAAAGAACCTGTCCAAAAATAGAATCTCATTTTAATGATGAGAAAGTTAATGGATTGCGACATGTGACCTCAAAGACACTGTCTTTGTGATTGCAGTTAGCTAAAAAGAAAGCAAACTGCAGGCTTTGATGGCTTATACATGATCTAGAGAGACAAAGTAAAGAGCATCTTTATTTGAATATTTTTTTACCAAGAAGTCTGAGTTTTCCTCAGGATTAGAACATGACTCCTCACCCTCTTGCACAATATTTTACTATTGACCAACTGAATCTTGACTTTGTATCTATTATATTACAATCATTTTTCATATTAATATTTACAAAGTGTCATAGGCTGATTGCAGTTTATAGAAAATTGTTACTTTAGCTGACCTTTGTCTCACTTTAATAATGAAATAGAGAAGCATTTTGATGATGTAATTCACCTATCGTACATCAGTATGTCCACCTAAAAATGGCATGAGATGATGCCTGTAAATGAACTAATATGCATCACACATTTTGTATACGAGTAGTAAATTTAATTCTGTTTACAGTTTGGCTAAGGGATTAAAGGAGGAACAATTCTTTCCATATTCTTATGCCTCTTCTTTGGCTCACCTTCAGAAACATCTTAATGTCAGAAATATGTAGTGCCATCTATATTCTTATTACTCAGATTTCTTGATTTTGAATACAGTTGATATTTACTTTAAGAAAAGTTCTATAGTCTGCCTAATTAATCAGGCTTCTTGGACTGTACAATACAGCTCTCCAATAGTTGAATCCACAGAAAGATGTCAGACACAGGTCCTCAAGAAATAGTTACTAGTAATAGTTTTGAATACAGAGGAATAACACTGTACCTGTATCACTGTATGCAATGGAAGGTGAGCTATGGAAACATAGATGGTAAAACTAATGTTGAGATTAGCTTAAATTGACAAAGCTGATAAACAGCTACTATGTTAGAAAATACAATAATTGCCTTGATATTTTTTCTATGTCATCATCAGTTGTCATGTATTATAAAGACAAAAATAATTTAAATGTTACCCATATGTAAGTACATTATTAATAAATAAAATGCAACATGCTACAGGCAACCTTAACTTTGATGTTAAACTTTCTAAACCATATCAGAACCATATTATTATTGCTAAAACAGAAAGCTATTAACCCATATTAAAAAAATTAAAATGCTGAAGAATAATCTGCACCTAAGGTTGCTTTTCTTAAAAAGCTGTTCTATAGAGTGTATCTGAAAGTCTTCCATTCCAGACATCTTAAGAGAATGGTTCAATACATTTCTGAAAGAATTCTCTGAAAGCATCTATGGTTTCTGTGAAAAGGCCAGAAATTTAAATTGTTCTGTCCTTGAAGAAAGGGATATGTTGTAATACCACACCTAAGTATATCAAAGGATCTGTACTGAAATCCTCTTTCCATTATAATCCATGAAATTTTCCTTACTGAAGCCAGCATAACCAGGTTTCACTCCACACATCTTCGTTAAGTAAAGAGAAGGAAAACAAAATATGTTATTATACATAGTTAATGTTGCTAAAATGTATATTGTCTTTTGCTGTAGACATAGAGAAATTAGTGACACTATGTATTTCATAGCTGAGATTTTGTGATAAAAAACTCTAACATCTCTCAGTGAATACTTGTGTATGTAGTCACTTGTGTAGAGAGGGCTGTGTTAAAGAAAATTTTCAAGTTTTGTTACAAAACTAGAAAAATTAGAAGGAAATTTATTCAGAGTAAAAAATAACAGATTTAGGTTGTTCATTAAGACAGTTTTCAGAATTTCAGCATAGACATGTTTAGAAAGTAAAGGAATTAAAAGACTGGACTGTAAGTTCTAGTTATGTCTCTAATATATATATTTTTTTTTTTACCTGGGTATTTAGCAAGGTTATGAAAGACTTCAGTGTATTTCTCCATACAAAGGACATATCTGAAATCCTCATATGTCACCTCCTGGAAGAATAACATAACCATGCTGAATGGTAAACTTGTTGAAGGTTGTTGCCAGTCTACCTTGTTGAAGTTGCTTCAGTCTGAATAAGTTTTAAATATACATTAGAACAGGACCTGGTATCTTCTGAGCACTCTGATTAAATTGGTTTAGGTTGACCAAAAGTATTTATTTTAAATGAGTAAACTACTGAAAGAAAATTTTTTGAGCTCTAACTAAAAATCCAGTCCTGCCATGCAATGACTCTAAAACCCATCCAATTTTTTTTTTTTATTACTGTATATATAAAGAACATGACACATACACTTAATGTCGTGGTTTGACTCCTGTTGGCAACTAAGCACCACACAGCCGCTCACTCACCCTCCCCCCCACCAGTGGGATGGGGGAGAGAATCGGAACAGCAAAAGTAAGAAAACTTGTGGGTTGAGATCAGAACAGTTTAATACTTGAAATAATAGAATAATAATAATAACAACAATAATAATAAACAACTAAATGGTAATGGAAAGTAAAACAACAAAAGAGAGAGAGAGAGAGAGAAACAAACAAAAAAAAAAACAGGGAAAGAAAAAAAAAACAAGTGATGCAACCGCTCACCACCCACCGACTGACACCCAGTCAGTCCCCAAGCCTCTGGCCAACTCCCCCCAGTTTATATACTAAGCATGACGTCACATGGTATGGAATATCCCTTTGGCCAGTTTGGGGCAACTGTTCTGGTTGTGCCCCCTCCCAGCTTCTTGTGCACCTCTTTGCTGGCAGAGTGTGGGAAGCTGAAAAGTCCTTGACTTAGTATAAACACTGCTTAGCAACAACTAAAACATCCATGTGTTATCACATTATTCTCATGCTAAATCCAAAACACAGCACTATGCCAGCTACTAGAAAGAAAATTAACTCTATTCCAGCCAAAACCAGGACACTTAAATAGAGATAGTGTGCATAAAATGTAATCATAAGGATGAAAACTGTATTAATATCAACATACCACCATTTTGAGGTCACAGGTTAATCTTGTAACACCAATAGACAAAGTGTATTTCTAACAATGACATGCTAAGTCTATATTTTTATAAGGAAACTTTTCTTCCAATCTGTTGCTGGTCATGGGCTAAAGCAGGGACTTTTTTTAGATACAATAGGTAAAGAATTTTACATTAAAGTAATTCTTAAATCATGCACTTTTTTTTTTAATTAGTTTTCCTCTTGAGCTGCATTTTGTTTGTATTTGACCACAAGTGAACACCTCTCATGTCCAAACTTGCCCAGCAGCTTGTGATCTGATGTGGTATTTAGGCATATTTTAATCGAGAAAGACTTGGTTTATACCATTTCTTAATATAGGTCCAAGCATACATTTACCTGTTACATGGATGAGATAGACATAGTCATTGTCATGCATATCCAGATCAGGATAATGTAATATAGCAATATGATATTGTGCCTTGTAACAACATCAAACAATGATGTCAGGTCACGAAGTTGGCCCTGGACACCTTCCTGATAGGGCCTAGAGTCGCAGCCAAAAATAGGAATGATAAGGTGAATAATGTGCCTTAGTTTGACTTATTCCACTTATGTCATGGGTGTACCACATCTGAAAATAAGTGCTTTATGGCTGTTAAGGTCCAAGGTGGATTGTGCAGCTAGCTGACCATTAAGCTGCTTCCATGCTTGTGTTCCCATCAGCTGTACCACACTGACATAGAAGCAGATGACAGTCAGCTTGAACTTTTAGGCGTGAACATTTTAGAATTTTATTAAGCTTGAGATTTTTCTCCCATTCAAGCCTGTGAACTTGTCAGTCTGATAAAAATATTGAATCTTTTGACTTCCAGACTTCTTGATAACCAATATAACATCTGTTTCATAGCCTGTTTAGAACTCACTTTCTATTCTTGCCTTTACGTGGTTATATAAACTAATGAAGTTATTTCCCTAGCCCATCCTTTAGTTCATAACAGTGTTATAGAAGAAATCTGGTGACTCAGTGATACAATCCTGAGCATTTTATATAATTTGAAGTTATTAAGAATTCTTGGAGATGTCAGGAAGTATATCAGCCCCTGCAAGCAGCTGAAAATGTCAAGTTTACAACCTTAATTTGTATCGATGCTCAACTGAGCAGTAAAGCTTTAAGCTCTTCATTATGATGTTGTTTGGAAGAAGATACTTCTTTCCTCCTGAGACTAGTAGAAAAATACTTTCAAAAAAATATTTCTGTTGCTCAGATAAATGTCAGCTGTCTTTTTGCATACAGCTATAGTATTTAGTAAACCTTAAATCAGTGCAGTTTTTTTACAAACACACAACTAGCTTATAAATGCCATTGCACTACCAATATTGATATAAAACTTTGTTATTGCCTGAAGATTTGATAAAACCTGTGCTGAAAGAAATTAATGGAATTAGGCTTTTTTAGGACTCTCACAATTAGACATGCATTCAGGGAAATCATTATGTACAGTGTAATGCTTGGAAAGAAAACAACTCATAAGTCATTCAAGGAAAACTTGGAGCTTCCTATTTTACTCTAAGCTTTTCTCTTTCTTTCATCTATTTCATGTATATTAAGTTTTCTTTTTATATTTTGTTCCTATATTACAATTCAGACAAATTATTTAAGTGTGTGCTTTTGGAGGACAGACAATACATAGATTTCATATTTTATGTGAATATTTTCACATGTTAGTGGTTTGGTTCTGTGGAGAACTGTCAGAGAGTTTCATCATAATATTGTATGAATTAATCTGTTTGTAGTGCCACACAGTGCAGGTTAGTTCTGTGGATGGGCAAATGTCAGTCACTTAATTTCCAGCACAACATATTATCCATCATTTTCACATAAGGAAGCTTTCCTATATTGTTATCTGACCTTTTTAGAGTATGTTTTTCAGTTAAGTCTACAGCAGGCATTTCTAAGTTTCATCATCCTTGAGTTTTTTTTCAAGGAATAAATAGTATCATCAATAGGTTACTAATAGAGTGAAAATACGCATGCTAAGTTACTGATAATTACCACAACAGTTTTAAAGTAATTTTTAATAGTGAAGAATATCTTTGCCCGAGTTTTGTATAACGGTTGGGGTGTCAGACAGAACCCACTTTCCATCTAGAAAATACACAAGGACTTGAGGAACATAATATCATGGTGATATGCTTTAATTGGTTGAGTGTATTGCATATTTATATATTAGCAGGCTGTAGCGGGAAAGATCAAATTTCCATCTATGCCACTATCCTTTATTAAACAATTGCAAATAACAGAGGCTTAGTGAAGAGTATAAAAAAGGGTAACCATGTAACACCACATAACTCTCCTTCTCCCTCCTAAATTAACAAAATAACAAACCAAAAAGTCCAGATTGTTTGAGTACAAATTTGTTAAGTAAATGCATTTTATGCCTTTTTTATTTTTATATTAATTGCATAAGTCTACTTCTAATGTCCTATTTTTATTTTATAAGAGCACATTTCAGAGTCTTCAACCAGGTCTTGATATCATTATGCTCAATTGTGCTCCACAGACATACAACCAATGTCTGTTATTCTCAGTCAGTTTACAGATTAATTTATAGCTGTTCAATTATAATGTTTAAGCAATGTATTAGCTTCTTCCACTATAACCTTTAATGTAAGGCATTATTTTGTGCTAATAATGGAGATTCTCAATATGCCAGAAAATAATGTGTATGTTAAAAATAGTGTGGTTTACTGACCTGATATCTGTGTACATTTTTAATTTTCTGATTTCATTGAGGAATATCTTTATTAATGTGCTCCTTTATTTAAACTTCAGAATTTAAAAAGCAAAAAATAAAAAAATCTAAACACTCTCAATATTTAAAATTTGTTTAGGTACAGCCCGTATACAGCACATGTATTCTTTTTTAGTTACATGACATGTCTGTGGCTGGGAAGCTTCCCTCTCCCTTCCCCTCCAGATTGCAGCTGTGTCTGACTGATTAGGCATATGTGCATTCATATTTTTTCAGCGATTGACTCAACAAGTTAAAACTTATCATGAGTTGAAAGCCTTTGTTTGCCTCTTTGCATAAAAATATTATACATTGAAACAATAACATGTTGTCTCTGAATAAGAGAGAATTGTTATGTTTTAGCTCAACCAGTGAAGATTTTTCTTCTAGTCAAGTTTCTTTGACATCATAATTAAACACATTCCATGTAGAAAACAGCTCAGATATTTTTATTGTATTATAGAAAAGTAAAATGTTATATACCTTTTCATCCAGGTTAATTATTCAGTACATTTGACTTTAACATAAATGTTATTTCCAGATTCTAATTAAACTTTAGTTAAAGGTTTATCGTGCCCATATTTTTAAAAAACATTAGCATTTGATGATTTTTCTTAAAGAGTAGATAGCAACAAATTTTAAAAATAAAACTGGCATTTTCTAATAAGTTTCTAATAAGATATATACGAGAATTAAATGTAAGCATTAACTGATCTTTTGGAGAGTTTTGTTTGTTTGTCTGTTTTTAGTCCTGGCAGGTGTTTCTTTGCACTTTGTTCCTTCCACTGAAAAAAAACCCCAAACAATGGAACTGAACAGAGTTGAATCTCAGTTTTTGAAAGAGAAATCTCAGTCTTTGCTTCTTAGCAGATACAGCTCAGTTGAAAGTCTGATAGAACAACTTAATCATTTTAAGTAAATTGAAATTTGCAATAGCTTTTTACCAGTTAAAAATTTTTCCCTTTGCAGTCTTTTTGATACTTGTTTTTAATATAGAAAATGCCACAGTGTATGCACTATGAACTTATCTGTCGACCTACATTACCTAAGAAGATAGTCCTTTCAATCTTTTAAGCCAAAATAATTCTACTTTACTAATTTGCCTTATGTATTTCAGAAAGTGATGAAATACTCAGAGTATCTTTTTAAAATCTACAACTGAGATTGTTTGGCATTCTTAAGCATCCTCCAGAATTTGTAAAGTTTCTGGAAATGATGATCTGAAAGAAAGATACATCACAGCTAGACAGCAACAGATAGGATGTTATGAGTTTTTCTTTTGAGCAGTACTATGATAAGTTCTTATAAAAGTATTTTATTTTTGTGACAGTTTTCTCTATTTTTTCACTAGAAGTATCAAGCCATGAGAATTATATTGTCCTTTAGTTCTGAAGCCTTTTGATGCATGACACCTGCATTTTGGTTATAAAAAAACCCCCTTGATTTTAAATGAGCAATAAGTCAGCTTTTCATATTGCTTCCCCAGTGGTGCCACTTAGTTTAAGTTTTATTTTCCTGTCTATGCTACTTTAAGTAACCATCCTTTTTGCAGCGATAATGAAAGAATTGTTCAAGTTATGTGATGGCTGATACACCTTGAACTATATTCATAGAATCATAGAATCGTTTAGGTTGGAGAAGACCCTTAGGATCATCAAGTCCAACCATTAACCTAACACTGCCAAGTCCACAAATTCTAACATTGATGTTTTATTTAAGTATATCCTTCTGAAGAAATGTGTGAATAAGCTGTTACAAGTGATAAGTTATCACTGAAGTCAATAAACTCTAAAGAAGGCATTGTTTTAAAAATCTTGCTACATATTTAATTTGCTTCTGTAAAACAAAATGTAATATTATTGTAATTTTTCTTGAAGCAAATATTTATCTAGGACCATAGGAAAAAAATATTTTTTCTAAGCCACCAAAAATTCAAAAAATGAATGAAAAACTTTGTATTTAAGATGTGAATGATCCAAGATAATCTTGTGCTAAGAGTCAGACTTTGACTGTCACAGTATTTTCTGTGTATATATATGCATACTACTAATTCTTTTTTATGAAACAACGCAGGGTAATTTGAGAAATAAAAAAATATTAAACCTACATTCTCATGACAAGCTGAAGAAACATGTTTGTTTGACCCTAAAAAGACACTGTACACAAAATCTTTTTTCCAGTTAAGTCTTTATGGCAGCCATTTTTAAAGTTTTAAAAATACATGTATATGCATTTATAGATATATGAAGTGCATTTCATGTATTAATATAGTTTCAAAGGATTTGAATATTCTCTCACTTCAAAATTTATCCAAAAATTTTCATATTTTGGTTTTCTTGTATGTGTATTAGAATACATAGCATACTACAAAATGAATTCTGTATGTTTTGCATAAAACTTTAAAATAATTTAGCTTAACTTGTATTTATTGTTCTAATATA
Source organism: Pygoscelis adeliae (assembly GCF_000699105.1). NCBI lineage: Eukaryota > Metazoa > Chordata > Aves > Sphenisciformes > Spheniscidae > Pygoscelis > Pygoscelis adeliae. Next base: position 17,498,786 of record NW_008825615.1, read on the forward strand.
TAAAGAATATATTCTTGTTCTTAAGATACACCCAGTTATAAAAACTGGTGTTCTTTTGATCAAAACCAATGATAAAACCCTAGGAATAAGAGTTCCCTTTATTTTTTGCCTTATTGTTGAAAATGTCTGCTAAGCTATGTCTGCAGGGAGATGCTCAGGAAAGTTAAAGTTAACAAAGTACAATAAATTCAAACTACAGATTTAACTGAGTAATCTACCTTAAATCCTTATGTAAGGGCTCTCCTTCAGTGATATTATGACCCTTCATAACTGCAAGTTAATCTTCAAAAGAAGAAGAATACAAATCCTCTGAGGAGGATTAAACTACAATAATCTGAAGACAATGGTACACCTGAATGAGTACTTCTACATGTCCTTTAGCGTGGCTTTACTTATAAGCCTAGAGCTTGTGACTAGTTGAGGATCCTTCCTAAATGCCACATTTAGAAAAACTTTTCATTTAAATTTTGCCAAATTTTAAAATAATGCACATGGAACACACTAAATAAGCTCTTCATAAATAAAGAATAATTATAATATTACAAAAAATGCATGCATCTCCAGCAATATACTTCCTGTGAACTTCTGAGTATCACAATATGAGGCCATGATTAAGATAGCTTAATTGGTTATTGCCCCTGAAGGAACAGTTCTCCTGGAAGAAATTACACATTTTCAGTTAATTATCAGCAAATAATGACAAGGTGGATAGTTTAACAATGTCTAGTATTTGCATTATTTAATAAAATTAATATAAATACAAATATTCACATATATACATCTATGTACATATATTTATATATTTGCATATATAAATCTATTCATAGTTACTGTCTGCTTACAGACTTGAAGTCCACTCAAATTTTTTTCACAGATAAAAATTTTTTTCTTCACTTTTTCGTAATGAAATGCCCAGCTCTTATGAAACTTTCTGTCTCCAAATTTAAAGATTGGTTTTAACATGCTTTTAAAAGTTTGAGAAATAATTTTCAAGAAAAAGTAAAAATATGGTATTGTTGGTAGACAGCAATTTAAAAAATATTTTTCCATTTAATGTTGTGTAGAATTATTTGTAATTTTGTTGTGTTCATTATTTGTAAACAGATCAATACTTAAAATAACAGTACTGCTTTGAGAGGACTAATAGAAACAGTTATAAAACACATTCCCTGTTTATTGTATTTTCTTAGCAATTAATCTGATAATTAGTATCATTTATTTTTATATTTGTACACAAATATGTTCTGGCATGAGTTTAATTCATATTTTGATCTTTACTTAGTTTTATATCTATAATGTAAGTCATTTCTTTACCTATTAACAACATTTTTGTTTTGTATTTTTCCACTTTCTATTTGTTGACAAAAATACCCTGTATATGGTCTAATGTCGTAAATCTTTTTACTAATCCATAATACAATAATATTTCCAATTTTGCAGCTGACAAAGAGAACATGTATATTTTTATCCTTAGAAAACTAGTCTATGTTACGATACAATACAATCAAACATGGCAATATCAGATAAAGAAAGAAGGTGGGTTGTAAGGTAACCATCTGACAAAAAAACAAAGAGGAAAAGATGACTTTAAAAATTGGCTCTGACTTTCATAATTTTGTGAGAAATAATCTAGGAAACTGTGATGATACCTTGTTTGTTAACTGTTTGCTGTATGTTAAATCGTATTTCTTTAAAAAGAAAAAAAAAAGTCATTTGTAAGAATGGGGAGAAAACACCTTCGCTGAGCATCCCTTCCTATGACAAACTTCTGTAATGCAGTCCAGGACCAGCTCAGAGAAAGCTGGAATGCACAGAGCTGGAAGGAACCTTACAGCACAGCAAGGCTTGGGAACTCCTTACAGGAAAAGGGAACTGACAATTTATTTTTTTTCCCATAAAGACCCAGAAGAGACAATGTGGAGTTTTCTGCAACCCAGAAACTACCTTGAGACTGCATTTGTATTACTACATAAAATGTGGCCAGGGGCTGTGTTCTTGCCCTGAGTATACAGCCACATAACATGGAGGGGCCTTGTTTACCCACAGACAAATTGTGTTTGTGTGAGTGTATTTGTATATATGTGTCTTGGGGCAGGGCAAGAAGGTGTTATTTCAGTGTGTTAGTGATGTGCCTGCTGCATGCACTGCAGGCCATGATTCATGTTTTCATAGCAAGAAACTAAGAGTATATACTGAACACTTTGGGATGTGGTGAGGTATGTCTGAAGATATGAAGCCTGTGGAGTGGTGCTGGAGGACTTTGTAGAATACAGGGATGAAAACTTGATGCAGTCTTGTCCGTCCAGTCTATTGGGAACGGTCTCTGGTGCTTGCTGTACCCTGAATCATGACCATGCAGCATCTCAGAGATGCCGGTAGGCATCACCAGGAAGCATGCTAAAACTTATGCAGTACGGGTAGTTGGAGATCCAGCGTTCAAGCTCACCCTTGTCCCTGCTTTATTTAGCAGAAGAGCTTTAGGCAGAGCAGCTGGTTTAAGAACAACCTTGGAGGAAAACACTCACATAGCGAGGTCACAGTGGGAAGCGAGCAAGCTATGCACCAACTCTTCTTTCTCTACACATTTCCAAGAACAGCTCTGTGCTGTCTTTTTTTAAAGCCTTCATGTTTCTTTTGTTATTTCTCACTGAAAACTTGCAGTATGTTTTTAGATATTGTTTGTCCAATTAGAAGTCTACGTGTTATATCAATATGTTATATCAATAACCAGATTAATTAACATCTGTTGTTTAGTTTCCTAAATTTTTGAAATTATTAATTTGTGTAACTTTATAATGAAATTGTCTTTCGTTTCCTAGTTATGGGTATTTGTGTGTGTGTTGTGGGTTAAGCTCCATAGGGGCAAGGAGGGAGTAAGATTCTCCACATTTCCTTTGAATGGCCAAATCTGGTGGGACAGTCTTTCCATAGCTGAGGTGCAAAGCCCATAGGGTCGAGGGGGAGGGGGAATAGAGATTCTCTTTGAATTGCTGGAGCTGGAAGGCCAGTCTATACACAGTTGGTACCTCGATGTCTGCCCAGTCCTTTACCACTAGGGTGCTGGTGTATGACATCGGTGTGCTCCATACAAACCTTCACCTGCACTGGATGTCATCCAGATCCTTGGAGGCCTGATTATTGTCCGGATCACTGTAGACCTCCTGCACCACTGCTAATTCCCAGTACAGTGTGTAAGCTTATTTTGTAAAACTGGTATCTTATAAATGCTGTATTAGAATTTAAAACAACCTACTTCATGACATTTTTATATAGTAGATTAATTTTAGCTGTTGTTGAGATTAAAAAAAATCTGGAATTTCTTGTTCATATGCATTTTTCCATCTTTTTAGTTTAAACTAGATTCTTATTATCATCTCATTAAAATCAATTGGGGCTTTTAGGATTTTGGTGAAGCTATTGATATGCTTTTTTAAAATAGTTTCACCATGAAAAGATAAAATATGTAGTCAGGTTTGGGTCATTAAACAGTTTCTTTATCATTTGTGCCTTCATTATAGCATTTATTGAATTTCCTAAATGTCACTTTGTTGATTACCAAGTGCCAAATGGAAATAATTCCTAATGTCACCTGATTTCAAATGGACAATTAAATTTGAAACCCAAATACTATTAAAAACACAATTCATACTGGTAGTTGTTACTGAAGTAAGATCTATGGGAAATATTAAGCAATAGCTGAAGATTTTCATTCAGACACACAGATATTTATTAGTAAGATCTTCTGTAAAGGATTGATTTATTTCACTAAAGAGTTGCTTCAAAATTCTTCAATACTTTATTCTTTCCAAGTCTTTTCACCAGCTGTGTGATTTATCCATTCTGCTCATAAACAGACATTAATTTCACACTTTGACTGAAATTGATTTGACATGCAAACACCTCCACCTGTTACAAAGTCAGCATATCCTCCAGAGCAGCCTTTTTACACTGCTCGTTTTATTAACAATTTAGATTAAAGCGCATTATTATTCAAGACAAAATAATGATTGATCTTTACATTGCTATGAAATTTGAGAAAAACAATAGTTCGTTATCCAAAACATTGTCAAGAACAATTTTTTAGGCTTTTTTCATTTAATATATTGGTTGTATATATGGTAGTATAGAAAAATAAGATCCATTCAGACTCTTTATTAAATGTGTGAATTGCTGAATTAGGTTAACGAAAAGCTATAAGGATATCTAATTTAGTATTGTGAATGCTTGCATGCTCTGTTTTGCATCTAAACACTTCTGAGTGTAACGTACTACTCAATTTTATTTTAATCATGAAGAATTAATGACATTTACTAGAAAATGGATCTTCTAAAATGTGCAGTCTTGGTGTTTTCTGAACATAGCTCATAGAACATTGTACAGTAAAGATTTCTAAGTGCAAAGAGTAATGAACTACATTAAATGGGGTATTTGTGCAGATGAACAGTATATTATGTGCTGACTGTAGGTGAAAAACATCATATTAAAGTAGTAAATAACATAGTATATTTTCAGACAGGAATGAAATTTGGAGAGCATTACAAATGACCTTCATTGCCGACAGATTTGGTCTGTAATATGATATTGCATCTTTAAAAAATTGTATTTTATGACATTTTTAATAATTTTGGGTTTAATTGCAGACCAATATTCTACTCCTTTGTACCTTCCCCTCTCCTCTGACCTTTCCAGGCCAGCACAGCCATGGCCAATCCTTTCTTGAGTAGGAAATTATGCAGCCTTCGTGGAAAGATTTTAAAAGAGCCGTTCCTTTACAATTCATTTGTAGGCTTAGTATTAGTATAGTGTTTTCAAAGGATCTTTATTTTTCCTTTCAGTGTCCAAAGAATGACAGTGCTTAAAGAACTTTTAGAAAGCAGAGTACTCTTTACTTTAAAACAAAATCATTACAGTTAGAACACACAATAAAGCAATGAATGTTTTGCAGCTATTCTAGCAGTATCAGTTGTAATATATAAAATAAATGAAGTACATGACTCCTTGTAAATACAGATGTAAACTGGTTCCAGTTTATGTCTCTAAGTATGCCTGTTGATGTGTTTTTCCTCTCTTTTGAAACAAAAACAAAGTTAGGATCATTTCCCTCAGGTCGTGGGTATATTTGTGTTTGTTTAAATGCCAGGGAGTTGTATTAGCATGTGTGCACTTGCACAGCCTTCCTCGCAGAACAAATTGTTCAAATACTTTAAAAAAAAAGGATATAAACCTTTTGGATTTTTCCTGTCATCTGCAGCACTCACCACATTTCAATCTGTCCTTGATGGTTCCAAGGTCTTACATTTGTTGCCACTTTTTATTTTCTAATGTCTATATGGTCTCTACATGAAATAGTTAGCAAAAAATGGTTTTGTAAAATCACCTTTATATAGACCATGATAAAAAACTTGCATCTGTTAATGCTTCTATTGTGTTGTATTACTATGCTGTAGAAAAGATTACTGAGTTTCGGTGAGTAGCATTTCTCAAGCTTATTCAGCTTGCAGCTGAAGTTGGACTAATGATTCCAAATATTATCATAAACAGTTGAGTTTGGTTCAAAATCTAATCCACTGCTTGGAACCACTGCCACAGGTTCCTCTTGTGCTATTTTGTTAACAGTAGTATGTAGAGAAAAGAGGAGGAATTTTAAAGGATCTTAGCAAGAACTGGATGTCAAAGAAAACATTCAACTTTTTTTTTTTTAATTTCCGTTCATTCTCATAATGTGCTCAAGAAAAGTGGGCACAACGTATTTGTTGGGATTCTCTTCTCATCTGCTAAGACTGAAATTATATAAAATAAGCTGATTATACCTGATCTGTTTGCTTCTTTATAGTATAGATATTTGGATGAAGCATTGGTGTGCTTTCACCAGAACATGTACCCTGATAGGAACAACATAAATATACATTTACATTTTTTTCCCCCTTACTTGCGCTATTTGAAAAAAACAAAATAGTATCATCTTTTTCAGCTTCTGCCCCAATGTAAGTCCAAGATTTCAGGATGTTGCAGTGAGTTAAAACCATTACTGTTCACTCCTGTTGTATAATAAATCTTTTCCTGTCACATCCCACCCCCTGCACAGGACTATGAGCTGTGTATTAGAAGCCATAGAAAGATTGTCTTTTTTTTTTTTTTAATTTGATTGGAATAGATGACTTTAACTAAAGCTACACAAATTAGTATTATTCAGAGCAACACATATCATCTCTATTCAGGATGAAAGTTTGATGTTTGCTTTTTCCTTTGGAGAGTATCAGAAAAAGCAGTGCTTATGTGGGTACATATGCACAAGAAGACATGTACACCTACAATATATGTCACAGGGCTACAGCATCTTGAAAATACTATGGCCACTATCATTTAACTATTTTTCTGTAATATCATTTGTATAACAAATTGTTAGGATTGGGCTAAAAAAGTATATACTAAGCTAGTTGAAGCAGTTCTATTGCCTAATGATAATACTTTATTCACATTTATGCTTTGAGATATTATCATCTAATTTTAATCTACTTAATATGTGCTAAATTGATTCTCTATGATGCCAATTCTTAATTAGGATGTCATGTGTTGCTAATTTAAATGGTCAAAAAAAGTCCAAATATATTGTGTCAACCAAGTTTATGATCTAAAAATCATATTGTTTGTATGACATGACCAATCTTCCATAAAACCATGTTAACTGGCATTAATTATATTTTCATCTTTTAACTCTTTAGAAATAGACTCCTGTGTTGGCTGTCCAATTACTTTGCTTAGGATCAGTGTTGGCTTTACAATCCTATAATTACACAGGTCAATTTGCTTGCACTTTTAAAATATTGGTAGCACACTGATTCTTTTCTAGACAACTACCATGTCTTCCTTGTGAGGACTTAAGATAATCTTAGGTGAAGGTGAACAAGGATTCTGTTGTAAGGGAAGATAAAGCATATCGCTTTCCCAGTTTGAGGGGACAAATTATATACACATACATTTGTATAATTCCTTGGGTCCTGTTTTCTCCAGTTTTTGAGACAGTTATTACATGTCACCTTGTCCAGTCAGCTGGGACCTCCCTTGTCCTCCATAAGTTCTTGAAGATAATTGCTAATAGTTCATAGACTACTTCAGTTTATGTACTTTAATGTGAATTTAATTAGGTCCTGTTCCCTTGAATATGACTAAATTTTCTAAATAGGCATTAACCTGTTCTCTTCCTATCCTGCCCTTTACTTAATTTTATTTAAACTTTTGTTATCTAGCTATGATTTTTTTTTTCTGGAAAAGTGAAAAAGGTGTTCTTCATTCCCCTTTTCTGCTATCTATTTTTCTTTCTCTTTCATTTAATGACTTTCTACAAGCTCTTTTATTGTCTTTTGCCTCATTCCATGGTTCACCTTTTCACAAGATTCATTCTTATGTTATTCTGATCATTTCTGAGGCAGCTGCACTTGCTTTTTACTGTACTTCCTGTTTTCCACCATAACATGCTAAATTGTATTCCACTGGATATCTTTGGGCTAACTTTTGTCCAGGGCACTGCTCAGCCTTTTGTATAGACAGGCTCTACTCTTTCTGTTAGTAAAGAAACATGAACTCCGCAATTTGAACAATATGACGTTCCTTATCACAAAACATTAGAATAAAAATTTACAGTGAGACCGAAAGCCCATAGCGTGTTGATACTAGACAATAATGAATGTTTAAGGAAAAAATGGTGAAGCATACAGTAATAAATCAAGAAACAGAGATAATCCCAGAGTACTTTCCCTGTTTCCAGTGATGCATAGCTCAAGTACTTCCTCTATGTCTCTCAGTAAGATTTTATTCCATGTATTTGTCCAATCACTTTTTGAATACATATATTTCACCTCCCAAAAAAAGAGATTTCCAGCATATTTAATTGGTCCTCAGTTCCTCAGAAACAGTAACTTTGACCTTTTGTTTTCCTTCCCTAGGTCTAATGTATCCTTTTTTATATGGAGGAGCAGAACTACATACAATATTCAACATGTAAATGAAATAGATTTTTGTGTGATGTCAGAACAGTATTTTCTCTTTTGTTCGCTGTTCCTTTCCTAGCAATTCCTAACACTTTCAATAGCTTACAGTTTCATAGAACTATCATTAGTATGCCAGAGTTCTTGTTCCTGAATGGTAACTGTCGATTCAGAAACTATCATTGTGCCTGCAAGCTCATAATAATTTTTTTCCAGATTTATTTTTCTACATTTATTGATAATGAATTTCACCTGCTATTTCATCAGTCGGTTAGTTGATATCATAAACTCTTCTGCAACAAGTAACAGAAAGCTGCTTCTTCATCCCTGTTCAGATTTGGTCTGCATCTACCCTAGACATGTAAAATCGATTGTAAACAAACTGACATTTTATTTTTCTGCATTTGTAATGGAATATTTAAGTACACAGTAAATCTTAATATTAAAGAACATATTTCTCAAAAAAATATTTGATTTTTTTTCTTCTCCAATTGTTTTATTACTTTCAAGGATTTTTATGTTTTAAGTTATGATATGGTATAATATGTTATTACTACCAACAAGCCATCCATATGCTATGATAGTGAACTGTTAGCTTAAATGGACTTCCTATGAAAAATTTTCATGTTGGTTTTTGATCTATTTGATTCTAAGGTCATATTTGTTTTTTAATCTTGATAAAGAATGCAGTAAGGTAGAAGCAACAAAAAATAATCTACTGGATATGATCTGTGGCCTTTTTGATAACAGGAAGAACAAAAAAATTCAGAGAAATTGTGAGACATCTCTTAGAATGCTGCTGGGAACTATATGACCTGTGAAGAAGGCTTTCTCTTTTATAGTTGGATACTGATAATAAATTGTACTGTAAAATTTCTTTGAAGAAATTTACTGGAATAATGATAAAATTGTGATCATCTATAAAATTATCGTGTAAGGCCACCCTGTTTTTAGCTTTAGGCCAACCTCATTTTAGCTTTAATAGCCACTTTTACAGTCCAATTATGTGCTATCTGAAATATTTTTTTCTATTAGTTTTAATTTATCGTTTTCACTTTCAGTAGTTGTTCCCATGTTCCTTTGCAGGAATCATATATATAAATTCATTCTTTTACTTATGTCCTCTTCTGTAATCCTGAGCATATCTCTCTATCCCTTCTCTTTGTATAAGGGTTTCTCTTTGTATAAAGGTTTCTCCATTTGTGTTTTTAAATTCCCATGATTTTTCAACATCTTAATGAGGTTAGAAACCAGTATTACACATGCATTTCAAAGAAGGCTGAACTGTTTACTTATTAAAACAGTAGCATTTTGTCCTTCCTTAGGTATTTGTACTGCCAGCACTTTGTCTATTTTTAAAACAGTATTCTCTATACAACAGAAGGGATCTTCAATAATGTCTGGTTCTTTATCCTAAACTGAAACTATTGCCATATAGTACTGAAAGTTCATATGTAATTTTGCAGCTGGTTAATTTTTATAGACCACTATGGTTTCCAGTGAAGCAAAAAAAGTCATACCTCAGAGGAATACAGTATTATTTTGGGATACCCAGTTCAATTCTCTCCTCCATCTTAAATTTCTTGTGCAAATATTTTACACCTGTAATCTGTTCAGGAGTGGTAAAACCTTTGCTGATTCTGCTTTCTATTTTTCCTATGCTGAAGCCCTAGAGAGCAAATCTCTCTGTTCCTGACATTGAAGAAGTACTTATGGTTTTAAGTATTTACTGTGTAATTTAATAGTAACATTGAAGCCACAATGGCTTGAAGACAGGGAACAACAAGTGTATAGAGAGAAGTAGCCCATTTGTAATTTGTCCATTTATAACTCTTCCGCCTAACAAAAATGATGGACTTAATGGAGATATTTGCTTTATATCACATTACAGTTGCAGACTTTGTCTTTATATATGTATCCTGGTTCCAGCTGGAATAGAGTTAATTTTCCTCCTAGTAGCTGGTATAGTGCTGTGTTTTGGATTTAGCATGCGATAACACACGGATGTTTTAGTTGTTGCTAAGCAGTGTTTATACTAAGTCAAGGACTTTTCAGCTTCCCATGCTCTGCCAGTGAGGAGGCGCACAAGAAGCTGGGAGGGAGTATAGCCAGGACAGTTGCCCCAAACTGGCCAAAGGGATATTCCATACCATGTGACGTCATGCTCAGTATATAAACGGGGGGAAGTTTGCCGGGGAGCAGTGATCGCTGCTTGGGGACTGGCTGGGCGTCGGTCAATGGGTGGTGAGCGGTTCCATCACTTGTTTTTCCTGGGTTTTGTTCCTCTCTCTCTCTCTTTTGTTGTTTTCCTTTTCACTACAAGTTGGTTTTGTGGTTTTTTTTTTTTTATTTCAATTATTAAACTGTTCTGATCTCAACCCACGAGTTTTCTTACTTTTGCCCTTCCAATTCTCTCCCCCATCCCACCAGGGGTGGGGACGGTGAGCAAACAGCTGCATGGTTGGTTGCCAACTGGGGTTAAACCACCACACTATGTTACTTCCCTTTCATTAAGCGGGATTTTAATGACATTGTCTGGGACTGAAATTTTAATTCGGATAGTGAGATGGAAGATATAGGGTCATAATGTGCTACTGGTCCAAATAGGTTTTATTATTGAGATCAGTGGGAAGATCAGCTTAAAGCTTTATGGTATACAATAAATAGTGTAAGAGTTGGAATAATTAAAACACAGCATTTGTCACATCACAGTTTGTTCTATATAACAGTATTTTTCCTGTTTCTCTTCCAAATTTAAGAAAGTGTTATGTAAGGGTCAAATTCCACTGTGTCAGGTATTATGACTGTTAATGCAGGGAGCTATGAGGAATAAGAAGAAATAAACTAAATCATCAGTTTTCTTGTATTTAAAACATGAATTTCTGTGGCCTGTCACATAAGAGTTTAGATGTTAAACAGAAAAGGTCCTATCTGACATGGAAATAAACATCCAAACTATCTCTTTTTTTTTTTTTTTTCTTTTTTTTGTAAATGTATACCTGTGTCAGCTCTCAGTTTCCCTTAACATATCTTGACTATAGCTAAGATGATAATTATGAAATGTTGTCAAATTAATTTCAGGTTTTAGAGGTATTGACTTAAACTTTGTGACAGACCTTGAACTACTGAAGTTTATTTATATCTCTTCTTTGAATCAATGGATTGTTGTGTAAACCACTTGTGTTTAAAACACTTATTTAATTTAAATTGTATTTATACATCTGAATTATTAAAGTGTGGGGATATTATTAATACCCTACAGGTAAAAGTTTTATCTAGCTACAGATTTAGTGATTTGATGATGACTCACTAATCATCTAAGAATGAATATTGGATAGTGTGAAAGAAAACCTAGTGGCATTAAGAATTTCATTTAACTGTGCATTTGTAATCTAGTAACAAGGGCAAAAATAATAAATTGCGACCCATGACTGGTAAATTCAAGACTGCCTAATGTTATAATCTATGAAGTATTTTATTACATATTTCAGATACCTGGGTCAAAGTAATGCAAAGCGTTTTCATCAAAAAGACTTGAATTGCAATGTGACACCTTTCAAGTAATAGTCATAATACTTATTTAGATGCTTAATATCACTTTAGAATTGCCATATTTCTTCCTTTGAAAGAAAACACAGCAACAGAAAAGTCTTTGATTAAATTCAGAGGCATATGATCTTCTTGTCAGAAATCTAATCTTGTCATTCTCCCAACATTAAAGAGAGAATATTCCCTGAAACTGAGTAAATATTTCTAGTTTATAAACAAGATGAAAAGTCTCTTTCCCAGGCTACTGAAAGAGAGTACATGAAAGCCAGAAACAATTGAGTAAGATCAATGTTAATATTTTTGGTAACCAGAGGAAGCTGATGTTTAAATTTGAACTTGAGAGCTTATTTGCAAACTTCATGAAGTTCACACAGCTCTAAGGACTCAGATCAAAAGAAGTCCAACATTGAATAAGTACACAGAATAATCCTCAAGGAATAGGGTTTTTATTGCCACACTTTAAGTAGGTTAGCATAGCTTTTATTTTAATGTTTGTCATTTTAAGAACCTTTTCTGTCCCATAGGATTTCTCTAAGAGCTCAACATAACTCCAACTGACTTGGTCAGAAGAATGTTCTCTTTTTAGAAAACAGATATATAGCCTCTTCACAATTTATGAAGCAGAATAATTGGTGCATGTGTTGAAGTAATAGGCACAATGCACCTCAACTGAATTTGGACATTTAAAAAATTTGTTCTCTGATCAAATCAGTGGAAGTTGGACAGGTACCAGAAGAAACAATAAAATAAAAAGCTGGGTTAAATCCCAGAGGACAGAGAAATGTTGGGAATCATTACATGCCTGTACTGCTCTAGATCTAGATACAAACAAATAGTATTCTTTATGTATAAATACAAACCCCTGATTTTGGCCTTCTCTGTCTTCCCTAAGTTTTGCTCTGTCATTAATATATGTGACGGAAAGCTAGGTCTTTAGTAAAGAGAAATGTACAGGCAGTTTTGCATCTGACTTAATCTGCTTTGTTCTGTCACTCCCTCGTGATTTCCTGAATACTAAGAAAGTGTATATTTAATATTGTGCTGTGCTGCTGGTAGAATTTTTACATGGATTTATATTTTACAATACTTTAATTAAAAAAAATTAAAAATGCAGACATTATAACTGAGACTTCTACTAAAAGTTTCTATCTTTTTATGGGGAAGGGAAGTTTTGTCACCTTAACCACTACAGACCTGCAATCGGTGTATGTATGAGAAACTCAGTCAGCTAAGACACAGCTTTTTGGGTTTTTGGTGTTTTTCAAATATTTTGGAAGGAAATTGTCTAATACATGCATTAATTAATTGTAATACAAGAGCAAAGACAGATGTTGAACTGAAAAAGTGCGTGGAAAGTTGTTAAAGTGTCTAAGTTGGGTGTTCTTTTTGATTTTGCAGTGTGAAAACAACAGATCTTTGTCTCACTGTAAAATTAATTGGTAGAATATTAATTGATCTAAAATTGTGGTATTGATAGTAACACCTATAATGTAATATGAATAAGAATTATATGATATGCATATTATAGAAAATCTTCATACCAGGAAATTTATGTGAAACTTGAAGATAGAAGTGAATGCTATACATTAAAATTAAATAGGTGCTTTCGTCAACCTGAGTAACTTGTTTTTGACTAGAGCACATTTTCTGTTAAGGGTAGATAGTCTTCACTTCAAGATTTGTGAAGTTGTAGTATTCTAGAGCTGGATGGATTTTTTCAAGATTTTTATCTTCAAAATGCAAATAAGATATCCTCAGAAGTGTTTTATAAATTTGTAACATTTGCTGACTTGTTTTTATGTTGAACAAACAAGCACAAACCCTGAAAGTCGAGATAGAAATAAAGTTAATACATTTCATTTTGACATTTTTATGAGTTATGTGGTTTTTCAATGTAAAATAATTTGATTTAAAAATTCCTTCTAATGTATTTTAAGATAACTTAAAATTAGTAATTAAAATATTTTTGTGAGAAATATTTTATTAAACCTTTATTTTTTCTAAGAATAAAAATATTTTAAATATGTTTGACCTGAAATTAGTTTTTGTATTTTTAATTGTTTGTGCTTGCAAATCAGATATTTAAAAATCCAAATTATATCTCCACCCCAAGTAAAACTGGGCATTCTTGGACGAAGGGTGATATATTAAGAAGCATAAAGTATTCGCTTAGTCTCTAAAGTTTATCCTGTGTTCTTGCCTTCCTCAGTAAGAGCTCAGTTCTGACTAAAGACACGCTGTACTACTTTCCTACAAAAATGGAATTTTCAACCTGCCAGAAAGCTTAATTCATGGTAATTGCTGTTAAAAGTTTTGGTTCACTGATCCATAACCTTCTCTTAAGACTTGGTGTATCTCCTGAGAGTTAGAAAGCATCCTGATCTCTCTTCTATTTCAGTAAATTCATTAATAAAAGATATTTTGATACTTCCTCTGTAGACCATGGAAAGAAACACTTGTTGCTTTCTTTTAAAAGATAAATCTTCAGCAATGCCTTTGCAAAACCTTGCAGATAGTTTGCCTCTTGACACTCCTGCCTGAGACAGTATTGCCTGATCTTCCAGACAACAGGATTTTGGAAAAAAGTGTTTATGATCATTCTCACATGCTGGATTAGGTATAGCTCTGATATCAGTGGAAGACATGACTTTTAAAATGCGATTACAATGTGGGTTCTGATTTTCTGTAGCTCCCTCATTTTCATGTAGGATGTGGAGCTGTGGATAGCTGGGAACACATGGGTTTCCAGTGCTCCACTGTGGCAGTAGGAATCAATGTCTCAGTAGGACCAGGCAGGTAAAACTACATTAAAGCATTTGTAAATACATATAATTTTGAATCCTTATTTATAAATATTACTTATTATATTGCTTTACTGGTGTTTTATTATATTTGGAAGATTCATTTGATCCATTCTAGCTTTCTGGTAAGACAAATTATTTAAATAAAACAACTGACTCTCTAACTGCTTTGAATTCATAGATGGAATAGTTACTCCTAATTTTATCTTCCAAGTTTTATTTTAAGATTACCAAGAAAAAAAAATGTATACCTCTTTTTATCCTGGTGAATAACCTGTTCTTTTGTGAAATATGTGGCAAACCTTTCTGAACATGATTGTCAGTGATCTGTTCACAACTGCTTTACAGGAGTAAACATAGGGGATGATTGACTTCACATACCATAATAATGCCATCCTGCATCTTAAAAATTCTGTTGGAGTTACCGTGTCAAGATATACACTTCTGCTAGGATTTAACATTAGTAGATTTAACAATATTTGACAGCAGACATTTTTAATGATGTTAAATTTTATTAACATTTAATATTATTCACTGAGTTGAATTTTCTTCTATCCTGAATGTTTCAGATTTCATACCTTGGATTGAACTCGAAACATTTAAATAACAAGAATTTTTTCACTGATTTAATTCAAATTAGATTTACATCATTTTACTGCAGATGTAATAACAGTATATAGAACCAGAAGTGCTTTGTTTCCATTTTTGCTGCTCAAATGGAAATTAATAGAAAAACTGCTTTAAATTCAATGGCAAAGAAAAAAAAGCGTTCATTTTTGATGGACAGCCAAGTTTATGGTAATTTGTAAGATGATTCAGCATTTCTATCACAGACAATTAATATTTACAGTTCCTTTCCTAATATTGTTATTCATAAATTTATTAAGACTTGGGGATTTTTTTATATTCTTATCTTGTTTATGTACATTCAATAGCTACAAATTAAATAATTGAAATAACAGATCTCCTAGAGAATATCTAGGAAGTATAATCCAAAATGTTAATCTCTTTTCAGCGTAGCTTAAAGCAACTGTCAAAAATATGGCTCTAATTTGAAGTATGAGATTACGAAATAATTCCTCAGTTTTGTTTTTATTATATTTTAATGCTTAAAATGAAATTAATTTATGCTATTAGTAATTTATATAATTTTAATCATATTGCTAATAGTCTTATAAATGGAATTGCAGATGTGAGAGTTAAGATAGATTCTTTATTACTAGTACTTCATTACCAGAAATAGGATCTACACATAGTATGTCTCCATGGTTAGAACGGAGACTATCTATGACTTTATAATTTTACCTTCAAATATGCTGTAATTCAGTGCAGCCATGCAGTTAAACATGAGTATTTTGTTATCTTCAGCAATACAGGTATGGAAGCTATTAGCTTGTGAAAAGACTTTAGATCCTAAGTCATCTTAGAGGCAGTTTTACAGCATTTACCTCTCAGTCACTTTCAGTTGTAAATATTAGCCTAAGGCATAATGCCAAATATTTTGAATGCATTTCTGATACTGACATATAAATTGCTTGCAAATATATTTTCCTTATTATTGTGTTTGAATTTTTTGATATTCAGAAATTGAGAAAGGAGGTTGTGGAGACCCTGGAATTCCATCATACGGAAAAAGGACTGGCAGCAGTTTTCTGCATGGAGACACGCTTACCTTTGAATGTCAAGCAGCTTTTGAACTGGTGGGAGAGAGAACAATTACATGTCAACAAAACAACCAGTGGTCTGGCAACAAACCCAGCTGTGTTTGTAAGATTTTTTTTTTTTTCTGTATTACTTTTCTGACCTTAGCTTCTTGCTTTTCTTAACATTTGTGTCTAGCCAGCAGGAAAACATTTCAAAAGACCTTGAAGACTTTTTCAGTCACATGTGCTTTTTTAGTTGGCTCAGTAGTAGCTCATTTGTAGGGAACATCACGTAGGACTCTCTTAGAACGTACTTTTCCCTCGTTTTATATTTAATTGAACCATTTAACACTCTTAATGTAAATGTGTGTTGAATTAGACTCTAAATGAGCAAATCCTAATAGCATGTAAGTGTTCAAAAGGACTCTGTGGTACATACACATTGATTCTGGCAGTGCAGAGCAGTCTGCAAATCCATGTAAGAAAAAATTGGAGTTTTTTTCTGATATCCTAATCAAGCATAAAAATGAATATAAGGAATATAAGGATATCCAACATGGAAAAAAGGTAGATAATATCATTAATTGTGAATTTTGTTTTAAAAGATAACAGATGTTTTTAGGTAAGCTTCTAGATAGATTTAAATAGAGAGAATTTTTTTTTTTTACTCTTCTTTTTTCTTCTTCTTCTATCTTAAAATAGAGTAAATCTTTCTAGTACACAGGTATATTAGGCACTTCAGTTCTCCAGACCACATTACCTTTTCCTTTAAAGAGTCTTATAAGTCAGTACTGGATTTTCAAAACAACCTTAGTGAGGTGTCCAGTTCTCCTTGGACATGTATGTATTTTGCAGCTGTGTTGGTACAGGACTTACCAAGCTGAGTAAGCTTGCTCTGGACTGGAAGAAGTCTCTATACGCCTATGCAATGCTGAAATGTGTCTAAGCACGTAAGGCCTGGGCACGGAGACAGTGCAGCTGCAATTCCTTTTGAAGACAGAAGTTGCATTTCTTCATGGTGCTGTATTGTATTGGGTTGGTACATTAGTTTCTGTTGGCAACAGTGTGCAATATTTTACTGTGCTCTGCTGTTTGAAGTGCACATGCCCTATGAAGGATAATGGAACCTAAACTTACCACATCTATTTACAAACATTGAGTTCAGTTTCACACATTTGAAGAGCTGAGTAATGGTTATTCTTTGTGTTAATTAATATGCAGTGAGGCTTCCTCTTTCTGAATGTGCCGTACTTCTCACTAAAGTACCAGCCACAAGCTCATGACTCTGAAATCACTTAGGAATTGTCTTGATGAAAATCAGCCCAAAGGAGTTGAAAAGGAGGAGAGCTATGAAAAATTTTTGTTTAATTGCCCAGTGTTATTGAAGGGAAACTAGGGGTAAAATAAGTTTGTATTCTATATTCGTTTAAGAGTTCTCAATCGAGGCACATCTAAATTTCTACTATTATTTGCATCAGCATGAACTTTGTGTACTACAGACAAAACTGGCCCTTGTGCTTGATTTTTTGGATTGCTAAATACATTTTCATGCATATTCCTTTGAGAAAAAAATCACATTTAAATTTGGAGGTTGTATTTTCATTTCAGAATAAACCTGCCAATTTTTCCAAATTCTGACACATCAGGCATTATTTTTGCTTTCTTTGGCATTCTCTACATGCTTCTAATAATCTCTTGCAGGCCCTGTTGCAGTCACTTAGCCTCACTTGGGGAAATAAAAACACGCAAGGCTGACATGCTATATTGGAGAAATGTTCTGACAGTCTTAAACATTTCCAGGTTGCATGTGTAGTAGTAGTTTTGACATCCAGGCTTCAAAAGCATCCTTTTCTACAAGAACAAAAAATATATAGACAAGCATTTATAATGTTTATGGATAGTATTTTGAGAATCTATTGTTGTTTTCTTTAGTTTCGTGTTTCTTCAACTTCACCACACCGTCTGGAATTATTCTTTCTCCAAATTATCCTGAGGAGTATGGGAACAATATGAACTGTGTTTGGTTAATTATCTCAGAGCCAGGAAGCAGAATCCATCTGATTTTCAATGACTTTGATGTAGAACCTCAATTTGACTACCTTACTGTGAAAGATGATGGGATTTCAGATTTACCACCTCTTGGCACTTTTTCTGGCAATGAGGTCCCTTCTCAGTTGGCTAGCAGTGGGCACATAGTAAGACTTGAATTTCAGTCGGATCACTCTACCACTGGAAGAGGATTTAATATCACTTAT
Organism: Pygoscelis adeliae; assembly: GCF_000699105.1. NCBI lineage: Eukaryota > Metazoa > Chordata > Aves > Sphenisciformes > Spheniscidae > Pygoscelis > Pygoscelis adeliae. Next base: position 17,517,019 of record NW_008825615.1, read on the forward strand.
ACAAGTAAGAACCTCTGCTTCTATTTTATGCCTGGTCTTAAAATCAAGCTATCTTTCTTCATAATAATAAAAAATAGAACATGTTTTTATTTATAATACAGAAGTAAATTTTAATGCTTGTATAATTGCACTGCTTTCAGCTGTCTTCCTGATGTTCATTAGCTTACCTGCATCTTTATCATTTATTTATTTTAATTGTGATAGTGCTGAGGAATTCCCTTCATACTTAAAGGCCTGTTTGGTTGACACTACATAAATGTAGTGTCACATAACTATGTGGAGCACATAACTAAAGCCCAGGTCTTCAGATCAAAGTATCCAGTGTAAGTGATTTAATATACTTCTCAATGGAACCAGCAGGGATAAGTTCACAAAGGTGTTAAGCTTAGATCCCAAATATGGAGATGTTAATCTGAAAAGCATAGAAGTATAAAAAGCAACTAGAATATCATTGCAAAAAAATAGCTCTGGGAACCTACTTTGCTTTTGTATTTTATCTTCCAGTTAGATGGTGTGGTATCTAAGAATATAGACCCCTAAGAATATAGAACTCTTTTTTGGGATACACATAATAATTACCCTCTGTGTTTTTTCTAGTGTCTAAGAACATAGTTGATCTCATGCAGAAGTCTTTCCTATAGAAGTGCACTAATTCAAGAATCATTCTACTCTCTGGCTACAGTTTTTTTAAGAATTTTAAGAACATAATATCTTTGAGAATGCAATTCTCAAATGTACAAAATTTATTTGCAACTGATCAACAAGTTCAAAAGTTGTTAAAAGTGGACCTAGCAGTCACGTACATATAAAGAGCTACTGAAAGCATAAATCTTTTCTGTTTGGGAAACCAGGCTAAATAATATCTGGCTACGGATAGCCATCTGTTGTTTTGTTTATATGAAAGGATATTACTCAACAGTACTTTCAATTGAAAATTCTAGTAACATCATCATCATGTAGGAAACATTACTACATTTGCCATAGACTGCTAACTCTTCTAGAAGTTTTATTAGTCATTCAAAGACATTACTTATATGAAGATTATCTTTTTAGTTAAAGAAATTATCTTCTAAGGTTATAGAAGAAGTTGATTGACAATAAAGTCATCTTTGTCACATCTTGTGCTGCTCTTATCTTGTGTCAATTAAAATAATCAATTAACAGTGTTTGTTCAGAGCCAAGGTGTTTCCTTGCATTATTTAGAAAGATGCCCCACATAAAACTGGAAATCATGGTTTGCAACCCTTTTTAAGTCTTAGATGCCTAAATTGTTCCTTTGCTTTCAGAGAAAGGGATAATTATTATCCTTTGAAAAGTAGCAGGAAGAGAAAAGGGAGATCCTCACCTTAACTAAGACTGTAGATTTACTAACTAGACTAAGATTTACCAGAAAATGTGAGGTCTGAATTCTAGGTCTGCTTCTGTCTGAGATTTTTCAGATCCCTTGTTCCATATGCTATTACCAAAGTAAAGACAGACTGTAATAAGGACAATCTTTAGTGGAGAATTATGCAGTCAGGAATGTAATACTCATGGATTAAACTCCCTGATCACCTAGGTATTATGCAAAAAGAGTTTTCCATCACACTTTTCTTATTAGAGTAGTTGTTACTGCTGAGCTTGATGCATGCCTTATGTGCTAGAATTAGCTGAGAGCATATATGCCTCCATAGTGGGAAACTGAGATGACAAGTGGGAGTGCCCCTGATTTATGAATCCTTCATGTTCATTGGAAATGCTTAGTTTAAGTTCAGCCAAAGTCCTAGTACTTCTGGACCTCCTATGTGTTGCAGGGAAAAAGTGCTCTACTCATTTGGTTTAAATCAAATCAGGATCAAAACAGTTTATTGATTTATTAATGAAACATAACTGACAATCAGTGAACTGTAGATTCATGATCAATATCAGCAATTCAACAGATAAACTACAATGTTAGACACATAAAATCTTAGAATCATAGAATCATAGAATATCTTGAGTTGGAAGAGACCCATAAGGATCATCGAATCCAACCCCCTGCTCCTCACAGGACTACTTAAAACTAAACCATATGACTAAGAGCATCATCCGGACACTCCTTGAACTCTGACAGGCTTGGTGCTGTGACCACACTTGGTGTCTCCTTGTGCCACCTGGTTTATCTTAACACATATAAATTTGTAAATATGTTTCCACTCTAATCCATCTTAGTCCTGCCCTGCCAAGTTTTACATATACATCTTCCCCTCACAGGATGTATGCGTTACAAGCACTCACCCCTTTTACTTGAAGTGGGTTCCCTTACTTGCGCAGACCTCTTGAAAGGCATGGAGGACCCCTAGTTTTACATGCACCCACACTGCTTCTCTCTGCAACTCACTGATCCACATACTGGTGAGAACACCTCCCATGAGGTCACACATGCACATGGAGGTGTGGGTCCCTGTGGGTTGCACCTTGTGTTGCCACCCGACTAGATGGAGGAAGACTGCTCTCAGCGTCCCAGTGGGAAATTTTTCTCTCTGGTCTAGGCAGTGTCCATAGTTGCTTAGCAGTAGCCTGTATTTCTGTCAGATTAGCTGCAATGTGAAACCATACTTATTACATTAGAGGCAAACAACTGGATTTTGTCCAGAGGGAAATTTAAGCAAAGTGTTCTTGTGTACTAAACCACACATAACTAAAAAGCTTCAGAATTTGAACTATGTTGCATCTGTGTGAATGCCATTGGATTTAATGTTGACTTTTTATTGAGGAGTTTTCTATACTTTCAATTATATTGTAATCTTACTTATCAAAGGTTATTCCCCCCTCCAAAAAAAAAAAAAAAAGAGACAATGTTTAGAGGGGTGGTTGTTGTTACTGTTATTATTACTATTAGTATTATTGTTATTGTTATTGTTGTTATTATTATTACTATTATTACTACTATGTTTGTATCAGCCTTTGGTCAGAATGAGTGCCATGATCCAGGCATTCCTATAAATGGGAGGCGTTTTGGAGACAGATTCCTTCTGGGAAGTTCTGTTTCCTTTCACTGTGATGATGGCTTTGTGAAGACGCAAGGCTCTGAATCCATAACATGTATTATGCAAGATGGAAATGTAGTATGGAGTTCTACTGTCCCACGTTGTGAAGGTAAGGGCATAATCTTTACTTTGCACCTATGGTTTGAATAATGAAACCATTTAAATTTAGCTTACTTTTTACATTTTGCACATAAATAAGACTGCTTTAGCTGAAGTTATGCATTCATCTTATTTTAACACTTTTCCAGTCAAATGAGAGAGCAATAATAGAAACAAGGTAGCTTGCTTTTACATTCTTGGAATAAATTAGTATTCTAAAAACCTGGTTGCTATTCTTTTCAAGTTCTGATTGCCACCATCATTACTTGGTTGTGAGTTATAGCTGTTATAAGAGTTTTGGCTGTAGCATACTGAAGAACATAATTATCTACCACATAGAAAAGTGAAGTAAAGTTTCTATTTAAAAGTCCTTTTTAAAAATTTGCACCTTTGTCTCAGAACGAAAGTATACCTGAATTTCTGTATGCAACATACTAACCTGCAGTACATATTTTCCTGAGAAATATAGTGAAAATCAGAGCTATGTTTAATATTCATTATATTCCCCAAAATAATCCAAATTTGCTTGCTTGTTCTTACCTAGGTGAATAAACAGACTAAGATGAGCTATACTTAGGATTAAATCTCTCTTTAGTGTGAAATACAGTGAGGAAAAAAAAAAGAAAAAGTAGGCTGGTTCCTTGATGTTTGACAGTGATGGGTCCTAAGGCAAGACATATGGATGTATTTAATAAATGACTAGAGTGTGTCTTTCAAAAGTAACGTTCAAAAAATCTTATATCTTTTAGTAAACAATAGATATATAGTCAGACACTCAGTTAAATGATACTTTTTTTAAAAAATTAATCCAAACTTTCTAACTGGTGTAAATCTCACAGCTCCATTAATTTCAGTGTCATTGCAGTAACTTAAAGATCTGGATCATATCACTTTTATTGTTTTTGTTATTTGGGCAATTTGACAACTCAGTTCTCATAAGACTGCATTTCTAAGAAAATTTAGAGATACTGGAAAAAACATGTTAGCAGCCTGGTAGAAGTAGGGTATGTGAACCTAGATGTTGTATTAGCAGGATTTCTTATCCTGATTCAGCCATGCAATGAGTTATGGAGTGGAGCAGGTTTTTCTGCCTAGAGCAAAACCAGCCCACTCCAAAGCAGGGAGTAAGGCAAGGTTCTTCATCAAAAGATGTTTTCTCATTTTGAAACTCTATACACAACTGATAATGTATTCAATGTAATCTTTGTGTAATTTTATTTCCACAAACACATAGATAAAGGGCACAAGATGAGCTCTTTGAGAAAAAAATGATAGAGAAAACAAATGCAGAAATGACTCTTTAAGAAAATACATAAGTACCGCTCAGTTATCCTTTCTTTGAACTTTGCAGGATGTTTATCTAGTTTTTAATGAGGAAAGGATTAAGCTATTAGACTCTTTTTTTAGATTTTGTCTATTGTTTGATTTGGTACAGAAGGAAGTATAGTTCTTTTAAGTTACATTCAGGATGTGTTCCTTTCTGATGTGGATTCTCTTTCTAGCTGATAATTGAAGGAGTTTCTAGGTTTGGATTACAGTATGGACTAAGCATCTTTGCTAGTTAGTTTAGAGATAATTTAGTTTGCTTGTAGTTGTCTGAGATTTCTGAGCAACTGTAATTTTTTGTTGTTGTTGCTCTGCTCTGTGTCTTTGTATACTTAATAATCTCTATAAGCAACACCTGAAATACGTGAAGTTAAGTGATGTGTTATAACCAGGTGAGGATCAACAGTCTTCTGGTTGTTCTTGTTTTTAATATGACAAAATTTAATTTAGAAAACCACCATGGAATACATTTCATTCTTCATTAACTATACACATGTAATGTAAATGCCATTTTCCTGGCCATTTTGCTCCAGAGACAATTCAGTGTGTATGTTTCGTGTTATGTGGGTTGATTTTTTCCCCCCCTTTCTTAAATCTGGAAAAACCTCCCAGAGACAAGTGCGAGACATGAATTAAATCGAATAACCTCTCTGAGTTCAATTTATTTTGATAAAAATATTGAATAAAAACTAGGAATATTAATTTATTACTTACAAATTCATGTTGCTATTCATTTCCATATGGCATAATAGGTTTGCTTGTCACTACATAGAGGAACAGAAGAAAAGTGACAAGATTTCCTGCACTGCAATATGGAATTTGCTGATAATGATACCACTGACTATTTGAGGGTAATACAAATTATACTAAGATAAATTTACCTGACCTTGAAAACCTTCCTGTTTTCGACTGCTCCATAGCCTTTGGTAAAATAGAACATCCCAAAGCCCTGTGCTATGACAGCTTAATTTTTTAAGGGACTCATGTTTCCCAAAATTTGTTCAGTCATTTCTGCTGTTGTTTAATCCTGTGCCAAAGTCCTCTGATCCTGCTCTGAAAAATGCTCCCTGTCTAGCCCTGTTACTTCCATAGCCTTGTTGCAATACTTTTTTTCCCTTTTATGGAGGAGGATCAAGTTAGAGAACATTTAAACAAATTTGACATACAGGAATGAGCCTGATGGGTTGCACCCAAGAGTGCTGAGGAAGCCAGCCAATGACATTGCAAGGCCACTCTCAATCATCTTGGGAAGGTTATTTAACCCAGGGAGGTTCCTGAGGACTGGAAGAAAGCAAATTCCTATTTTCAAGAAAGGAAAGAAGGAGGATCTGAGTAACTACAGGTCTCACCTTGATCACTGAGAAAGGTGTTGCAGCAATATTCCTGGAAACCATTTCCAAACAATGCAGAACAAGATGGTGATTTGGAGCAGTCAGCATGGATTTATGAAGGGGAAATCATGCCTAACCAACCTGATAGCCTTCTGCGATGAGATGACTGGCCTGATGGATATTTTTTATCTCAGTTTTAGTAAGGTGTTTGACACTGTATCATGTAAGATACTCATAGACAAACTGATGAAGTATAGGTTAGAGAAATGAACAGTGAGGTGGGCTGAAAACTGACTGAACTGTTGGGCTTATGGGGTTGTGGTCAGTGGCATGAAGTCCAACTGGAGGCTAGTCCGTAATGATATACCCCAGGGGTCAATACTGGGTCCAATACTGTCTAAAATCTTCAGTGATGATCTGAATGCTGGGACAGAGTGCACTCTGAGCAAGTCTGTGGATGATGTTGTCCTGGTTTCGGCAGGGATAGAGTTAATTTCCTTCCTAGTAGCTGGTACAATGCTGTATTTTGGATTTAGGATGAGAACAAAGTTGATAACACACCGATGTTTTAGTTGTTGCTAGGTAATGCTTACACTAGCCAAGGACCTTTCAGCTTCCCATGCTCTACCGACTGAGAAGGCTGGAGGTGCACAAGAAGCTGGGAGGGGGCACAGCCAAACTGGCCAAAGGGACATTCCATACCATGTGACGTCATGCTCAGTACATAAACTGGGGAAAGCTGGCTGGGGGGGGCCGCTGCTCGGGGACTGGCTGGGCATCGGTCGGCGGGTGGTGAGCAATTGTACTGTGCATCACTTGCTTTGTGTATCATTATTATCATATTATTATTATTATCATTTTATTTCAATTAGTAAACTGTTTTTATCTCAACCCACGAGTTTTTCTCACTTGTGCTTTTCCAATTCTCTCCCCCATCCCACCGGGTGGGGTGGAGTGACCGAGTGGCTGCGTGGGGCTTAGTTGCCGACTGAGGTTAAACCACGACAGATGTAAAACTGGGAGGAGTGGCTGATACACCATATGCTTGTGCTGCTGTTCAGAGGGACCTTGACAGGTCGGGGAATTGGGCTGAGAGGAAATGACAGGTCCTTCACTTCTATTCAGCATTGGTGAGGCTATGTCGGGAGTGTTGTGTGCAGTCCTGGGATCCCCAATACCAGAGAGACGTGGACATACTGCAGTGAATCCAGTGAAAGTTCACAGATGATTAAGGACTTGGAGAGTGTGTCATATAAGAAGAGGTTGATAGAACTGGGGTTGTCTAGACTGGAGAAGAAAAGGCTCAGGGCTCAGGAGGGATCTTATCCATGTGTATAAATACCTGATGGGACAGTGTGAAGAAGATGGAGCCAGACTCTTCTAAGTGGTGTCCAGTGACAGGACAAGAAGCAATGGACACAAACTGAAATACAAGAAATTCTGTTTAAACATAAAAACCTTTTACTGTGAGAGTGATCAAACACTGGAACAGACTGCCCAGAGAGGCTGTGCAGTGTTTGCCTTTGGAGGGAGGTCATGATCCTGACTGGACATGGTCCTGTGCCATCTGCTGTAATGAGCAGAGGATAGACAAGATGATTTCCAGAGGTCCTTTCCAACCTCAACTATTCTATGATTCGATGGAATATTTACAACAATCAGTTCCACTGAGATAAATGATTACTCAAAAAGGTATTAGATGACACAGTACAATGAAAATAATTAACTATATTACTTGGAACAATTACTCTGCTATTTCCACATACTATAACTATATTATTTGGATATAGTAATATATCTATATTAACTAATATATAACTATATATTGTTCCATAACTATATTACTTGGAACAATTTCTCTGCTATTTCCACATACATGTGGAATCATACTAGAACTAAAAAATGATGATACATTATTTTTTAATGAGATAATGTGCTTTTCAACAGAAGGAAGGCTGGCAGAATCAAGTGCCATGCTCTGTGTATTAAGATATGTATAGAGTAATAAGCTATGATAAGATACATTGCAGCACTTATGATTCTGAAGAAAACAAATTGCTCATAACATAATGTAGAAAATTTAGTTGTGTTGTATATTAAACTTATTTTTCTATGCTGTTTAATTCAATTTTTGTAAGTTCTTTGAATATATAATATTGTATTAGAAATACTGTGTATGATATAAGTATACATGCTTTTTTTCTTTCAGCACCATGTGGTGGACATTTGACAGCATCAAGTGGTGTTATCTTACCTCCGGGGTGGCCAGGATATTATAAGGACTCACTTAATTGTGAATGGGTGATTGAAGCGAGACCAGGACATTCCATTAAGATCACTTTTGACAGGTGAGAATCATAAAGTCAAGCAAAGTAATGTATGAGCACAAATATTTGTTTCAACATTATAGAAGAAAAATATTCTTTAAGAAACCAAACCAGAAAAAGAAATTGCGATGCAACACTCACAATAGTATTCCTCAAGCAGAAAATCAAAGTTTAAAACTGTATTTACATTGCCTTTATTTATGTTTTCAACAATTTGCATTAAATGTCCACCTCCTAGCACATAAATAAGGATATCTTTTGGACTTTTGACTACTTTTGTATTCTGGTACAACTATATGTTGTCCCTGATGATGACCAGGTCTTACTATAAGAGAACATAATTTTCCTAGGGAAAAAAAAGATTTAAAAAAAAATTTCTGAGCATTGTGTGTTGGATGTGTGTTTTTTTTTCCTGTTAGGATTTTTTTCTGATGCAACATTCATTACATGGCTAGACAAGTCCATAATATATTGGGTGAGCAATTGGCTGACGGCTTGGGCTCAAAGAGTTATAGTAAATGCAGTCACACCAGGCTGGCGGCCAGTCACCAGTGGAGTTCCACAGGGCTCAATTTTAGGGCCAGTGCTTTTTAATGTTTTTATAAATGATCTGGACGCAGGAATTGAATGTACATTAAGTAAGCTTGCCAACAATATTAAACTAGGAGGAGCCGCGGACTCCCTCGAGGGTAGAGAGGCATTACGGAGAGATCTGGATAGGCTAGAGAGCTGGGCAATCACCAACCACATGAGATTTAACAAAAGCAAATGCAGGATTCTCTACGTGGGATGGGGTAATCCTGGTTATACGTGCAAACTGGGGCATGAGAGGCTGGAGACCAGCCCCACGGAAAGAGATCTGGGTGTTTGCATTGATGGCAAGTTGAACATGAGCCAACAGTGCACCCAGGCAGCCAAAAGGGCCAACCGTGTCCTGGGATGCATCAAGCACAGCGTAGCTAGCCGGTCGAGGGAGGTGATTGTCCCACTCTACACTGCACCGGTGCAGCCCCACCTCGAGTACTGTGTGCAGTTTTGGGCGGCTCAATATAAGAAGGACATCAAACTATTAGTGTGTCCAGAAGAGAGTGACCAAGATGGTGAAAGGTCTCGAGGGCAAGAAGTATGAGGAGCAGCTGAGGTCACTTGGTTTGTTCACCTTGGAGAAGAGAAGGCTGAGGGGTGACCTCATCGCAGTCTACAACTTCCTCAAGGCGGCCAGTGGAAGAGGAGGTGCTGATCTCCTCTCTCTGGTGACTCACAACAGGACATGAGGAAATGTAATGAAGCTGTGTCAGGGAAAGTTCAGATCGGACATTAGGAAAAAGGTTCTTCACTGAGAGGGTGGTCAGGCACCAAGGCACCTGGAACAGGCTCCCCAGGGAAGCAGTCACGGCACCAAGCCTGTCAGAGTTCAGCCAACTGGATTTAACTCCATTCACCATGACTCTTTGGGCCCGGCCATCCAGCCAGTTTTTTACCCAGGGAAGAGTATGCCCGTCCAAGCCATGAGCAGCCAGTTTCTCCAGGAGAATGCTGTGGGAAATGGTGTCAAAGGCTTTACTAAAGTCTAGGTAGACCACATCCATAGCCTTTCCTTCATCCACTAAGCGGGCCACCTTGTCATAGAAGGAGATCAGTATGATCAGGAGTATGATCAAGAAATCATACCGCTCTGCTAAGAAAACTGCAATTGCTGGCTGAGTGCACTTTATTCCTAATTAGTTTCCCTCACAAACATAAATATCAAAATAATTGAACTATTGAATTATTGACCTTGAGTCCATTCATTACGAGTACAAATAAAGTATTTAAACCAGCCTAGTGGTATCTGTCTGTTTTCCGCATTCTGCTGCAGGGTAAATCAATGTATCATCTCTGAAATTATGGAAAGGTACTGAAAAACTGTCAAGTACTTTAGTGATGTCCTCTGTGACTGTCGATTTTGGTAAATTAAACAGAATCAGAGAACCTTCCCAGACACAAGGACTCATGTGTTTGTGCAGTTAAATTGTTGAAATAGCCTCTAACATACTTCTTGAGCTTGCCAACCAGCATTCTCCCAAATAATTATCAAGTATAGTCAGGAGTTAGTGTGGGCAAGCAACCATTCATAATAGGAAATTTGAATAATATCTCCCTGTTTGAGAGGCTAAAGGATGTATTTAATAGTATGGATGTAGGCCATTCCATGCTAGCTGGCTTCACTGCCAGACTGATCCTGACAATGCTTAATGTATTAGCAAGCCCACAAGCCCTGTATTCCACTGTCAGAGTGGATAGATAGCAGTGAAAGCAATCATCTGGATTTTAGCCAACATATCCAAATAGAGTAAGTCATTTGGCTGAAAGCACCGTAAATCTAGAGAGTTTTCTGTGTGAAGAGGAGGGAACAATGTGAAGGGTCTGTCAGTTTCCAGCAGTCATTAGCTTGATAAGTTAAGCAAATACTTTCCTATTTCTGAATGTGCTTTTGTTTTCAGGGAATTATGAGAGAAGAACTATAGAGGCTACTAAATACTTGCTGTTACTTACACTGATGTGTCTGTGAAGATGATTTTACATGACCAATGCTAATTGGTCTGTAAAATACAATGGCCTGGCTGGGGAACTTGTTCATTCTGTCATCATTACCCAACAAAGTATGAAGTTTATTTACACTTTGAAGGAAGGTCCCATATATTTCCCCTTTTCTGAATGTTTAATAATTTGCAGTTTTCTTTAATTACAAGAACAGAGGTTCTTATCTCCAGACTCACTAAACATGTCCCATATTGGCAAGACAGCTTAAGGGCATTCACTCTGAAAAAATTGTTGTATTGCATAGGGGCGCAGTTTGTTGCTCTCAGAAGTTGAACTAATAAGCCCTATGGGAAAAGAAGATAAAATCTCAGAACATATGCATTTTTTATACTTGCTATGAAAGATTAACATCTTATGAAAATAAGAATATTGGGTTTGCAGGCAAATATATTTAGACCAGTATAGATATCTGTGTAATAGTACAAACTTTGTTGACAGGAAAATTGATGTGTGCAAGGTTTAAATACTGCAGTTTGCAAGAGTATCTGATATAACCACAAACTGTCTTGAAAAATATCTCATTTGAAAAATGCCAGTCAAAGTTTCATCTACAGAAAGGGCAGATTTGAGCTGTTTCATTTAAGAACAACTAGTAGTGGATGACTGCACACATAGACATCCTTTATGAACTGGAGAAATGTGATGTGGTTTAGTGATTAACACAGACATTGACTCTGCAGTTGATTTTAAAGACATTTGTTCTTGTAAATCAACTAGTTTCCTTCTCTTTGTCCATTCTTGTCTTACTATCTGTCTCTTTAACAGATAAACTAAGGAATTCTGCTTATTATAACTGTAACAAATTTCAAAATGAGGGCTTGATTTAAGTTTAGTATTTTTGTACTGCTTTACTTCATAAGACAAAAATAATTATTTAAAAGTAGTGAACTATGTTAGAAAAAATTTTTGGATAAAAAATTAAACAGCTGAATATGTAAAACACCTTTTGTCAAATAGCAAATATCAATTAATGAAATTATTGAGATGAAACAATGAAATATTATTGAAGATGTCCAACTAGTATTAAGCTTAAGGGCAAGAAATTTATTGGATCTTCATAATGCAGTTTTCTTTGAGATAATTTGCAGTTTTCTACCCAGATTCCCCACTAAATGTCTTTCTGAAGCCCAGTCATATAGTTGATCTGAAGTATATTACATCTGTTATGAATTTTATCTGATACCAGACACAACAAAGCAAGGAAAAATATGTGTAAAACCTTCCTTAGTTGTTATCTTCAGTAATACACCGATGGATCCGTAGATATGCAAATTTTTATATGTATGATATTCTTGATCAGTTACACATGGGTTGAATTTCTGACAGTTAAAGAAAATAACATCATTCCTCTGCCTACAAGATGACTTGCATATTCCTTTTCAGATTTCAGACTGAAGTTAATTATGATACTTTGGAAATCAGAGATGGGCCAGCTAACTCCTCACCATTAATTGGAGAATACCATGGAACACAGGCACCCCAGTTCCTTATCAGTACTGGAAATTACATGTATCTGCTGTTCACTACGGATAACAGTCGTTCCAGCATTGGTTTCCTAATTCACTATGAGAGTAAGTCTGATATTTCTCTGATAGATTTTTATTTAATTTTGAAAATAACATTCAATTTGGAAATAAACTTCAGCAATTATATTTGTATAAGAACAAATTATGTTTACTCTATGCTGTACTACCAGATAACTCTGAAACTATTAATTCATTTTGGAAATTTTTTCTTCATGAGTTCCTGTATATAATTCAGATTGTTTATGGACCTAGGTGTTTAACCAAATGAAGAGTAATTTTAGAAACTTGCCCTTATGGGTAAAGATATATTGTCCTGTTTTGGATTGGGTCCTCCCCTCCCCCCCCCCCCCCCCCCCTTCTCTTTCTCTCTTTTTCTCTTTCACTGGTTTTAATACACTTCTGCAGTATTGAGCAGAATTAGGCCTTATCCACGATGATTATAAAATGCAAATAAATGCATATTATTATCTCCCTGTGAACTATAGAATCATTGTAATAGCATTTGCTTTTAAATTCGTTACATAAAATGACATATAGGAAACTGTCTTAAGTCATACTGATCTTTATATGATAGTATAGCCATTCACTTAAGTACTGAATAAAAAGAGCTTATGTGTTTAGTGTGCTTATGCTAAACAAATAACATTGTTTTTATCAGTTGTTCTTATCTGGAAACTAACCTGATTGCAGTAAATTTGCTGTCATATTGCATCTGGAACGAGTGCCTAAACTTATATTTCATAGCTACATCATAACTTGGAAATTCTGCATAGCTTCTTCTAGCTTTGGCTCAGACATGGTGGTAATAGCTGAACAGACAATAGTATGGTAAACTGCAAGGCTGCTAAATCATGTAAAGACAAGGAAGAGTAGGTAGGTTTTTGCATGAGTTACGTGCAGATGCTGATTTTTCCTGATTGTATTTGATCTAAATGTTGCTGTTACATTTTGTAATACAGTCCTTAAATATTTGTAATTTTGTGTTTTATTTTAAGCCCCCTGTCAGGTAGATGTCTTTTGTTCTGTAACTATTACTAAAACAATTAGTAATAAAATATTTGTGCTACACATTCTTAAAGAGGAATGTCTAACTATGAAATTATTTAGAGCAATATTTGTATATTCACTTTTTATCTTTGTTGAAAATTTTAATATCTCTCACACACATGACACTAGTTTTTCAGTGCTATTTCTCTAGGTAGTCTGATAAAATGTCAGAATTAAATTTGATTAGTGCATTGTAAACCTTAAAATTGGATTAGATCTTTAACAAGTAAGGATGACAAAAGGCTAATAAATGGTCTTAATCTTCTTTAACATATAGTTCCCATGCATAAAATATTAAAAAAGCCTTTTATATAAAAAACTAATATATTTCCAATTTAAAAGTCATAACAAAAGCTAAAAATTTTGTTTTACAGGCTCCTTCTAAGCAGATTGACTCCCTGAATAAAGCATCTTTCTCTTTCTGTACAAGTAACATTTAAAAGGGTATATGGTATTATTTTTTGCTTAGAAATGCATCAAGACAATAATCATCCCATATTACCATGTACATCAGTATGTATTTGATAAACATTCCAATTCTCTTACATAGTCAGGGAAAATTCTTTAAAGTCAAAGATCACCCATGTTTGTAAAAACTTTCCTTTTAGATCATTTAAAAAATCTAGTAAAATTAGTGTTGTGATTTTCCTTAAATGAAATGTTCTTGATAATAAAAAAGATAAAGGTAATCCTTTATTCATAGTGTATAAAATTAGGTATTTGTTTAGCTTTGGGTTTGGAAAAGAACTTTTTACATCCATAAATATGCACTCTTCATGGACTTAACAAAGTGTCAACATCATTCAGACAGCCCACGATAAGTTTTAGCAAGGATAACATAGGAACAAAATACTTCCTTACATTTCTTCATTTGAAGAAAAAATAATACTTGTGAATAGTCTGGATGTGAAGAAAAGATTCGTAAATTTTTCACTGGCAGGACACACTCACTGGAAAAAGTTTTTAGAATGTTGGGGGGGAAGATTTTTACTTCAGCAGTTGATTTTACTCTAATAAGGAGAACCAATAGAGATCCTGAATAGGAAAGGCAATTTTTGTGAAAGTGCCCATGAAATAGCAGAGTTTATGATGCTTAAGAAATGAAGGAATGAGGCAACACAATTGCGATCAAGTTGATGGTTTTCAGAAATCTAAACTTCACAAAACTTGAGAAATTGCTAGGTGAATGTTCTGAAGTCATTTAAAAAGGGATGACTTTAAGGCAAACAGCAAACTGTACTTTTTGGAGAGAAATTAAAAATGCTATCAATTCCTGTAGCTATTTAAAAATTCCTTTTAATGATGTGTAAACCAAAAGTTAATCATGTAAATGTTGGATATAGTCAAACATTGCTATAGATGGCTATCAAAGAATGACACAAGCCTCTTAGGATAAAATCAGAAAATCCAGAAAACATATTTGTTACAGAAGCAAGAGACAGAAAGACAGTAACAAAAAATATCTATAAATATATTCAAAACAAGAGAACAAAATAAATCACTACTTAATAAAAATTTGAGCAAACATCAGATGTCACAGGGAAGACTAAATATTCTGTTACTGTTTTGCAACATTTACAGAAAAGCTTAATTTTGACCATGTACTTAACACAATTAAGTGAACATTTACAAGGTAAGAATATAGCATATGGGAAGACAGTACTACACAATACTGAGATAATTAAATATATTTTATTCATCAGGGACTGTTGAAATTCCCTGTGCTACACTTAAAGACAAAGCAGAAGCAGTCCTCACTCCACTGAAAATTATGTCTGAAAACTCAAAACTGTAGGGACATCACATGGGCTGCTGTAAGAAAAAAAGCACCTTTCAAAAAAAGAGGGGCAAAAAAAAAAAGAAAAAAGAAAATATGAGGACCAGAAGGATTAAGGACATAAGTTTTATCTTCACTCTGAAGATATTAGTTTAAAGCTGATAAACAAGGTGATAGGGAACAAATGATTTGTATTTGATAAGAACAGATTATGTCAAGCCAATCTAATTTCTTTCTTGACAGGTTAACTGGTTTTGTAGATTTGGGAATGGAAAGGCAAGGAAACACCTCTGAGTTGACATTTATAAGGCTTTTAGAAATCTTTCAGAGAAAATATATAAATTTGGTCTAGATGAAATTATTAAAGGTGCAACAAGCACTTCAGTGAGCACTAGAAAAAGTTGCCCAGAGAGGCTATGGGATCTCCATCCTTGGAGATACTAAAAATGCATCCAGACATGGTCCTGTGCAACCAGCTCTAGGTGACACTGCTTGAGCAGGGGGGTTGGACCAGATGACCTCCAGAGGTTCCTTCCAACCTCAACCATTATGTGATTCTGTGGTGTTGTGAACAATTTTGAAAATTTTTATGCACAGAGCAGCCAGCAATTAGTAGTTCACTGTCTAACTCAAATTTGTAAGGATCCTACTGTGATCTGGCCTAGATCCAAAACTATCTGATATTTTTATTAACAATTTTGATAATAATATAACAACACTTACAAATTCTGAGTATGATTCCAACCTACAATTATAGCAAGCACTATGGTAGAGAGGGCTAGAATCCAAAACAAGCTAGATGAACTGAAGAAATGGTCTGAAATTAAGAAAAAAAAAAAAATCACATTCTATAAAGAAAGATGCTAAGCATAAATGGGGAAGGAGAAATAATATGCACAAATACAAAACAGAAATACAATAGAAAAGGATATGGTTTTTACACAGAACATAAATAATCTAGAGAAAAATGTAGTAGTAATGCAAAAAGTCCAATTTTCTGGCTGTTGTAGTTAATCATAAAAAAAAAAAGAAAATAATTACAGAAAAGAATTTTTTTTTACGGGACTATTTTATCTAGGAGTTGGAAAATAATTATTTCACTTCATTTGATGACCAGAGAGAATACCGTGTCCAGTTTGGGACCCGGTTTATAAAAAGTAGGAGGTTGTTATCATGGAAAACATGACACATATGGAGTCATTGAAAGGTCTGTACTTGTTTAGTCTGGAAAAGGGATGACTTGGCAGACAGGAGGGAAGGCATGATAACAGTCTCATGTGCCTAGTAGTTAAGAATTGCAGCTAGTCATGGAGTTTGGTCTAGAATTCTGCTAAAATGCCAGTGCTCCCTGTCAGCAATGAGCAGGACAGGGGTGACATGCTGGTTCTGCCATTCTAAATTACTTCTGTAGCTCATTAACAAAAATAGTATGCACCCAAGAGCTCTCCTAAATTTAACTATGTTGTGCTCTATCACTTGGAAATACTTTCCAGATATTCTTTAAAGAAAGATTTTTTCAACTTCTATATGGAAAAGGAACAAAAAAAGCTCTTGTAATAATAGGACGAGCCCTCTCTTCCCTTTCATTCTCTACCCCCCTCTTCCACTTCCTTCACTCTCCCACTTCTCTCTTCCCATTTTCAAGCACCTCTGCTTCCCCACCTCCTTTATAACATCATTAATATTTCTCTAACACAATTTTTAAAAATCTGTTGACTGTACCACAGTTTTTAGTGATGTAACAATATTTTGTTTTAGTGTCAGTATTGTGATAGCAAACAATTCAAATGCAGTCACTCACTGCTAGACTCTTAAGAGCTGCTGGAAGAACACTGAGACTAAGTGTGTAAGCAGGCTTGCAGTTCTCTGAGGCTAATCTACCCTTGTAAAATTACAGGGTAGCATTTCTGGCCACTTGAGCTATATCTGATCCAGTAAATTAGAAATTCTGGAGTCTTAGCTTCAGTCTTGCAGTCATTCATACAGTTTAAGAACAATCCCTTGTATGATTTTGACCCATGCCAGCTAGCATCTTCCCATACAGTACCTGGACATAGTTCTAGGAATAACTTCAGCCAGAGACTGTTCTCAAAAGGAAACAATCTTATTTAAGGTGGGCAAGATTTTATCTGTATGAATGTTAGCTGAGTCATGCTTTGAAACTGGTGCCAGAGAATGGGTCCTCTCCTAATTTAATTGTGTAGCCATTAGTTCCGATTCTTGGAACTGCATTCTGACAAGCAAGCATCTATTCTATTTTTAAAAAAAAATAATCATTTTTCAAAGCAAAGAGAATTTACGCTATTCTCCCTTAATTGTTAGAATAAGCCTACCTAGATGATCAACTCTTTTATTAGGCAATATTCCTCTTAGTGTCCAAAAAATTGCTTTTGTCATCTGCTTTATTGATTTTCTGGATGATTCTATACTGATGGCAAAGAATAGCACTGCAGCTTCCAGCTGAAACAGTTCTATTGTTCAAAACATTTTTGAGATTCATTGAATAACACAACAACTGCTCCATAGCTAGCATGAATGGGTAACATAGTGGTTATGGCACACAGCCATGTTTTGCTTTCTGTTTGTCTTACTAGACTTGTTTTCTTCATCCATTTTGTGCAATGAGCATTCTTTAGACAATCCCTTAGCAATCTTACACTTTAATATTCCATTTTTCTAATGATTTTAACTATTTGATCTGTGAAGGGAAAAGTATAGGTGTGTAATATATATGAATATCTAGTATATAAAACTGTATAGCTGTTGTATGCTTCATGCATTACAGCAACAAATTAATTTCCTCTTTAGAGATCTAATGGGATCTAATGATTAAAACAGTTTCTAAAAATCACTTATAATTCTAAGTGTTTGCAAAATATGCATTTTAATAATCAATGAAACATATAGCTAACAACAATAGGTTGATAAATGTTTGAAGAAATGTCAATATTGACAGAGTGAAGTTTTTGAAGATGACTGTCCATATTTTTCAATTATTCAGTGATGTACACAATCTTTTGTTTGTATGTTTGCCATTTACTTTGGATTGTGTGTTACGTTCCTTTGAAACATAAAACATTTTCCTTTGAAAAGTTTTCACCCAGACTTTAATCTTATATTTACTGAGCCAATTGTTATGAATAGTATTAAATCAACTCTTTCCAACCATAAGCCCAAAATTTATCACTGTGGTGCCAGAAATTCTCATATATGGTTTAATATTGTCTTTTTGTAGTCAAGACTCTCAGTATTGCCCGTTATTAAGCTTGTCTTATGTTGTCTCCTATTAAGAAAAAAAACCCAAATCTTTGTCCAAAGAAGCAAAGAAATATTATTTCTTTTCAGCTATGTTTATGATTGCTAAACCCTACATACTGAATATTTTCCCCTGAGAATGAAGCTGTTGCCTGAGCTGACTTTTTTATTTATACAGCACCACTATTTCAATCAGGAATGTGGAAGTTGATAGGGTTGCTACAGCTTTTGGTACGTTGCAAAAATCTGAAACAAAATAGTCAACGTAATCTAGAGTTACCATTTCAAAAAGAAACTGATGAATTTACCTGTTATATGTGACTGAGAATCCCAAAGCAGCTGATGTGTTGAGGCAGGGGTGGAAGGGTACCCTAAGAGGAAGGAATTTTAAGTGCGCTACTGTGGACCTCCATCTACTTTAACGTACCTCAAAACATGAAGTATAGTTTGTCTGAAAAAAAATAATGTGTATCAAATTTAAAATTTCATACACAATTAATATTTACTTAAGGCAAATACAGTGCAGAATATTATAGACTTAAAAGAGTTCTTTGAGTCTATATTAAGCAATTTAAACCAGGCGAAGGGAATCTAAAAATGCACTGTGTCAGCTAACATGGTACATTTGCATTAAAAGCATGCAGTCAAGTCTAGAAGAAACTTATTCATCTAGAATTTAAGTGTGGCAGGGATACCTCATGAAAACTAGATCATAAGCTTTCAACTCTGAATTCTAACTGAGATATAAGAATAGCTGGAGGGTACAGGGAATATTTCTCTGTGCAAGCTAGAGTCATTGTTTATGATATTTTTGTTTGTAGTCCTGCTTCCAACCCTCATATCTATAATTCTAAAACCTTTACTTTATGCCCTGATAAATCATTTTTTTCCTTAGTTTTGAACTGCTTCTACTTTGTTCCTAAGGTTGTGTGGTAGTCCTGGATAAATAAAGCACGTTAAAAGCAGTAAACTGAGAGTACAACTTCCACAGAAACAGTTATAGATACACAGGCAGCTGAGAGGACCAGCACCTTCAGGATGTGTTTAGAGGGCTAAGGAGCTAAGAAATGCATAACACCCTGCTATAGAGAATTTTATGCTGTCAGCAGTTGGCTTTGAGGAAGGAACCTCTTTGGCAGAAAACAGACTGGAAAGAGTCATGCTAGAAATTCAGGTCACCTATGAGGAAGCACATAAAATCTTTAAAGACCTCAGGAGAACTAATCTTGCTCAAGGCTCTCATAGCATCTATGAGTGATGACATCACTCATATGAAATCATGCCAACTTGCAGTGTTCTTTCCAACCCAGCATTGAAATACTGAAATTAATGTGAAAATTAATGTGAAAGTACTTAAGTTAATGCAATGGGTGCCAGACCTTTGAGGTGGATATGTCTAGATTTTATCCCAAAAGCTGACAAGGAATTTTAAACTCAAAAGTCCAGTGTTATTTAAACAGACACACAACAGATAATTTTTCAAAATAAAGTAGATCAAAGTAATTGCCTGAGAACAAACATTAAATTGTTTATAAATGTTTCCCCCCCACACACATATACTTCCTGTCCTTTTGTGGGCAGTTTTTTTAACAAGTCAGTGGCTTTTTGGTTGCAAAAAACTCTGCACAGGCTCCTTTAGGTCTCTCTGTTATCTCTGAGGCTTGACTATGCTGTTTTCAGCCAGCTACTAGTTTTTCCTTTTACTGCAGGCTTCATGCTGGCTGTGTCCTTCATACTCTCAGTTGTCTTTTTATCCACCACAGCCAGCATTCTCAAGGTTTTTCTCTGGACATGCTCAGCTTCTCACAGAAGAAGGAACGATGTCCCCATCCACTGAAGAGGTTCTATCTAACTCAGTCATTCTTGTTTCCAGGCACATGACACAGTGTATCAGGTGTAGGCATCAAGGTTTTGTTTACAGGGGGCCTGCAGGGTGGCCTCTGTGAGGAGAGGCCAGGGCTGCCCCGTGCCAGACACAGCCGGTTCCAGCCGGCTCCAACTGACCCACCGCAGGGCACGGCTGAGACCAGCAGCCGAGGTGGTGGCACATCTGGGGAAGCATATGTAAGAAAGGGAAAAATGCTGCATAGGTGAGTGAGGAGTGAAGAAAAGAAAGTGTGACTAACAATCCTACAAATGCCAAGGTCAGAGAAGAAGGAGGTGCTTCAGGCAGATATTCCCCTGCAGCCCATGGAAGAGACCACAGTGGAGCATATATCCACACTGCAGCCCATGTTGGGCCCCATGTCAGAGCAGGTGGATATTCCCTGAAGGAAGCTGCAGCCTGTGCAGGCCCATGCAGGAGGTTTATCCTGAAGGACTGCAGCCTATGGGAAGGACAGACACTAGAGCAGGAGAAAAGTGTGAGGAGGTAGGAGCAGCAGAGAGCAGCTGTTATGGACTGACCACAACCCCCATTCTCCATCCCTGCCATGCCGCTTGGGGAGGGGTGGGGAGGGAGAGAAGTTGGGAATGAAGGAGTGAACTTGAGCCTGGGAAGAAGGGTGGTGGTGGTGGTGTTTTAGTTTTTGTCTCCGTTTCTCACCATCCTACTATATTTTTAATTGGTAATAAATTACATTAATTTTCCTCAAATTGAGTCTGTTTTGACTGTGACAGTAATTGGTAAGTGATCTCCCTGTCTTTATCTCAGCCTATGAGCTTTTTAATCTTATTTTCTGTCTTATTTTCTCCCCCTGCACTGTTGAAGTAGGGGGAGTGAGAGAGCAGCTTGGTAGGGGACTGGCAGACAGCCAAGGTCAACCCACCACACATAGGAACAGAAAATAAAAGAAATTCCTTTCATCCCAATAGACAGTCTTTATTTGTTTCCCTTGTGTGTATCCATTATAGCTCATTACATGATTAAATTCCACAATTGTTTGCTATCACTATAAGCATAACGGATAATGCTTGGTTAATGAGCTTCCATTTGATAATTTTAGGCTTTCTTTCCTTTTTAAGTGTATAGCTCCAGGTTTATTTACCAGACACTATTCAATCTCTGCTATAAAACATAATTACTAAAGACTCCTTCTGTCAGATAAGAGTTATACAATTGTGTGATCTATGTTCACTGTCTTTCTATTTTTGATGCATAGGATAGTATCTGTAGGAATTAACAAGTAGTTTCTGAGTTCATCAATTGCAGTTTTTCGACACTGCTTTTTGCTAAGTGAAATAACCATTAAAGTGGCAGAGGAAAGTTGAATTGTCCTGCAATATCAGAAATTGAATAGATGAAATGGAATAATCAAATATGACTTATATACTAGCAAAATTTGTATTCATACTTTGAACCTTAATATCTTCCTGCAGTTTCAGATGTTCAGTGCTTTTGTTGCTCTTTTTTTCATTGTTTGATAAAATACACTTTAAAGCTCCAATCTTTTCCTACTTCATTTAGGCTTCTCTGTTCTATGAGACTGAAAATTGAAAAACTGTGCTCTGAGTCAGTGACAGCAGCTAGAGAAAGTGCTTTATATCCCACATCAGTTCTCAGGCAATGCTAACAAGTATCTTTTGGGGGGTCTTTCTTCCTCCTGTATTACTCATTTTGTGTTTTGTTTGGGATTTTTTCTGTTTACTATCGGAAATAAAAGGGGAAATAAATTAAATCTGTGTGTTTCAGGTGTTACTCTGGAATCAGATTCCTGCCTCGACCCAGGGATTCCCGTGAATGGCCATCGCCATGGTAACAACTTTAATATCCGCTCTACAGTAACTTTTAGTTGTGATCCAGGATACACACTGAGCGATGAAGAACCACTCATATGTGAAAGAAACCATCAGTGGAATCATGCATTACCCAGCTGTGATGGTAAGTGTCAAGTTCTTCAGATGGCAGCTTTAAAGTCCAAGAAAGTTAATCTATTTTTGAGAACTAATTACGCTTATCGTTGCTACTAATTCCCTTCAATTACACCAAGATCCATACTTTTCAAAAATGATTTTACTCTTAATAAAAGCCATACTTTACATCTCTGTATCAACTTTCAGCCAAGTACTGTACTGTACAGTAAAATTTACAGGTATATGTTCACCAATAGAAAAATCAGAATTATCAGGTGGTGCCACTCTTCAACTGTGAATGAAAATGGTGCCATACAACTAATATTTTCGAAGCAAAGCCAATAAACTTAACTTACATTTTAAACTTAGAATACTGAATACTAAAATGATTGCTCAAAATTTAAGATACTTAATAACAAAACAGCTCATGATCAGCCTATTGGCCCATCAGCCAATTTTCTTGACATATTTTTGTTCTGAAGTTTTGGTTTGTTCATTAATTTTTTTGGGGGATGTGCAATATGAAACTGTCTAGAGCTTCCACAAAACATTTTTTTAAATGCTGAACTATACTAGCAAACATTTCTGTGCTCTTTTTTATAATTGGATTTTTTTCTAAGTTCTTTTTCTCTGAACTACAGAATCAACTCAATTTTTTCATGGAATGCTTATGTAGTTGCTACAAAATCCCTCTGATAGAAACCACAGAAAATAAGATCCAAATGTAGCTAAGTATTTCATAGAATCATAGAACCATTAAGGTTGGAAAAGACCTCTAAGATCATTGAGTCCAACCGTCAACCCAACACCACCATGCCCACTAAACCATGTCCCTAAGCGCCTCATCTACACGTCTTTTAAATACTTCCAGGGATGGGGACTCAACCACTTCCCTGGGCAGCCTGTTGCAATGTTTAACCACTCTTTCAGGAAAGAAATTTTTCCTCATGTCCAATCTAAACCTCCCCTGGTGCAACTTGAGGCCATTTCCTCTCATCGCTAGTTACTTGGGAGAAGAGACCAACACCCACCTCGCTACAGCCTCCTTTCAGGTAGTTGTAGAGAGCAATGAGGGCT
>NW_008825615.1:17544159-17554290 GCF_000699105.1 Pygoscelis adeliae
TTCACCCGCCCCCCGCCCCCCGGGCCCCCGCCCGCGGTGCGTCGGACCTGCCGCTCGTCATGGGCTCCCTCCTCCGGCTCAGGGCAGGGGGCTGGGGCACCCTCTCACCCCCTGTGCTTTTGCCTTCGCAGGTTTTGCTGCAGTTTTGCCGCTTCAGGAAGGGTCCCCCGGCGCGGTCCTCCGCTCCGGAGCCCTTCGCCAGGGTGGCTTCGCTATTTCAATCCGTATTCCAATAGGGATAGAACCCAGCATCTCTGAAAATTCTCCATAAGCTCCTTTCGTTAAACTTCCTGCTAAAACTTCCTATTTTCTCCCTTCTGGTTGCTAAAAGATTACCTTTAAAAGCGTGTTTGTCTTGATCAGGCTTCTTTCTTGTTAAGATAGAACTGTGTTCTAAGGCAGTGATGAAAGATCAGTGTGTGAAGGGAGAAGACCCAAACCCATACCAAAGGCTCTCGCTTTAGTGAATTACTTACATTAGTGAATTTCTGACTCCCTTTTTAGGTCCAAGGTTTTAATTGATTACAGTGGAATGTCAAAGGGCAAACTTAGAGTTAAATTCAGCAAAGTATTTTAGTTTCTGACTCTGTTTTAAACTGTTTTGTTAAATCTGAGCACTTACTCTCACTCAGGCTTCTAATTCTCACTACAGCATTCTGGCCCCATGCACGAAACATATAAGCTACCAAAAGATCATTATGTAGTTAAAAGCTCTTAATCACTACAAAGCAAACTACCGTTGAAACTCACTCACCTTGTAAGCATTACAACTTGTTTCTCCTTTGCAAGGACAGAAGCAAACTATTGTTTTCAATTGCATTTTGTGATCAAATTTTAGACTGCATGTTCTTGGCACAGTCGATGAACTTTGGAGTGTCACAAATCTTCCAATAAGCTGTAATTTTAAAATGAGCAAAGCATTTTTAGTATTCTTCCGTTGGTTTTATGGATTCCTTTTGCTTGTTTGCTTTGCTGCAATGGGTTGAATAAAACTATTGTAGGAATCTTAACTCTGAATAGTATCCTATTCTTTTTCAATTTACTTTGTACTAAAAATTGTGAATGTATTTTTGAGTTTGTCATGGTTTAACCTCAGTTGGCAACCGAGCACCACGCAGCCGCTCGCTCACTCCCCCTGCAGTGGGATGGGGGAGAGAATTGGAAGGGTAAAAGTGAGAAAACTCGTGGGTTGAGATAAAGACAGTTTAATAGGTAAAGCAAAAGCCGCACACGCAAGCAAAGCAAAACAAGGAATTCATTCACTACTTCCCATGGGCAGGCAGGTGTTCAGCCATCTCCAGGAAAGCAGGGCTCCATCACGCGTAACGGTTACTTGGGAAGACAAACGCCATCACTCCAAACGTCCCCCCCTTCCTTCTTCTTCCCCCAGCTTTATATACTGAGTATGACGTCCCATGGTATGGAATATCCCATTGGCCAGTTTGGGTCAGCTGTCCTGGCTGTGTCCCCTCCCAGCTTCTTGTGCCCCTCCAGCCTTCTCAGTTGGTAGAGCACGAGAAACTGAAAAGTCCTTGACTAGTGTAAGCACTACCTAGCAACAACTAAAACATCGGTGCCTTATCAATTTTGTTCCCATCCTAAATCCAAAACACAGCACTGTACCAGCTACTAGGAAGGAAATTAACTCTACCCCTGCCGAAACCAGGACAGAGTTAAAGCACAAATATTCAACTCTTTTGTTTGCATATGAATGTTGAACTACAGAAAGATCTAGTTAATTTTCACTCATTGAAAGAGAGTCCTTATTTTCCAGGTCCATCACCCACTTTCAGCATAAGTGTATAATAGAACATTGCAAGCCTTTCTGGAGTAGGGCCTCTAGACAAGCAACATACAAGGGTTACACTAAATTTCTTCTTTTTTCCTCACATATTCAACTACACTGAATTAACTAGTCTAAAAAGATGAAATAAAACCCACATTCTTTTAGGTAATCATTGTGTTAAAGTATTTGCCTTTTGAGGCTCAAAAAGTTGTGATCCGAATTTTTGGAATATGGCAGTTTTAACTGAGGTTGAAATGAGCATTTTGCAGTCACCTGCAGACCATTGATGTTCTCACAATTGCAACTTCAGAAATTAAATCAGCAGAATAAATCCCTAAGGGAAAAACACGTTGCTTTGTTTCATGCCCACAAAGAAGAAAAAGAACTGTGTACAGAGACACAGTGGCTAAAGTTCCCTCTAAGTAATGTGTCATTCTTAAAATACTATAATCTCAAGGTGGATCATGAAAATAATTTTGTAAGGAGAGCTAAATAAAACCAGGTCATTTACATATTCTAAATTTTAAACTTAAAACTATGTAAATTATTTGTAAATATTTAATGTCTACTTTAAGGAATGTTGCACAAATATTTTTCTTCTGTGATGTTTACAGAATAAGAGGGATTTTGAATGAATGTATAGTACCATTCATTTATGGCATTATGAACCTGATATCTGTAATTATGTTATTTATTATTAAGTAATGTTATCAACCATATATTTACTGTGGTTTTACCCAGGCATATTCTCATTCATGCTTATGTGCAGAAATACATATATGCGTATATAGGCAAAACCAGACTAGAAACATTTCCTTTCCTTTTACTTATTTAGAAATATGTATAATACATAAATTAAAAAAATAGTAAAACTTTAACAAACACCTTAGTTTAATAAGAAATTAAAAAAAGAACTTTAGCTATAATGCCAGCAAGTTTGTATGTATATATCTATTTTATTTATACATTTACATACACGTACTGCAAGTTTATTGAACATTTTGTCATGTGTATTTGCCATCTAGTTTATGGCAAAGTATAACCCTCTATGTGAGGAAGAAGACTAAAAGCATCTTAATGCTTTGTTGTTTTATTGTTAAATACTTAGTTTATTAAAATTTAAAAAAAAAACCATAAAAAGCTGGACAGCAACAGATGAGTGAAAAGCACAGCCATGCTGTATTTATAAGATCAGTGAGCAATTCAGCATGCAAATCTTAAACTTTAATTAATTTGCCATGCAAATTTGAGCAGCCTAGTTTAGCAAATGCTAGTATGCATAAAATGTTTTCCAGTGTAGTTCTTGTATCTTTAAAAATACTCAGTTCCAAATAAATTACTTATGATGGGACAATCTAAATCTTTGAAAGAGAGTAAAATACACTTTTTTTTCCTGAACATCACAGAAGAAATCAAATAGAGACAAACTTTTCTATTATTTGAAAAAAAATTTTTTTCTTAAATATTTTTGTTTGATAAAAATGGAATTAAATATATACCTTTCTAAATATGTAGTGCAAGAAAAGTAGCTGCAAGATATTTGATTTCTGAGTTAGTTGAGAAAAAAAAATTTTCTTAAACACTACTACAATAGGAATTAATACTTAAAATATTCTGGAACAAAGTTTTACTTATTTTTGTATTCTGCTAACTAACAGGAGAGGCTGTAGATGAAAAATAAAATCCCTTTCAAGGACTAATTTAAGAATAAACAAATTGTTGTCAAATGTGAATGTCATGGCTTTGGATGAATTAACTTTTTATTTTAATACTTGACCTTATTTTCGATTTTAAGTGTAGTTCAAAAAGTAAACTAGAATTTTTTTTTTTAACAAAACCCAGGACTTCTGTATGACTTCTGTTGGTTTCCCCCCCCCCTTTTTTTTCTCTTGTTAAGCTTTATGTGGTGGATATATTCATGGGAAGAGTGGAACTGTTCTTTCTCCAGGTTTTCCTGATTTTTATCCAAACTCTTTAAACTGCACTTGGACTATTGAAGTGTCACATGGCAAGGGTAAGAATCTAATATGAATTGCATATGTATATGTAATGTCTATGTTTAAAAAATTTGAGCACACAAACACTATAAAATGCCTTTTATGAATTGAGTTAAATCAGTGCTTTCTGCCATTTTTTTGAGGAAGAACTTTAATTTCCCAAAATAAATATCTTCAAATGCGGTGTTTCTAGTTTGTGGGGTTTTTTTTTGCAAGAGAAACATTCTTTCAACAGTTACCAGAGGAAATGTGTTTTAGTCTCTCTCAGAAAAATGGGCAGAAAGTAGAAGAGGTAAAATATATGAAAATAATAGTTAATTGTTAAATAGCACTAAATTTTTCAGTGAAAGCTGTCAGGACCTTGTTGATAGCTCTTCTCCATTATTAATCATGAAGAAGCAGATTTGATCTGTGTATTAGTAACCTTAGATTTCAGACTTAAATCATTAGGGCCAAAAATTATATATCTTTATCTTATATATACAGTAGAGTAACATTTAGATGCACAGCTAAACTTCGCAGCTTATCTGTTAGGAAAATATGTAAAAGAACTAAGGAAAAAAGCCTAGGAAGTACTAATGATGTGTTACATACCACTGAATCAAAGCATAATAAAAATATTCCTCAATCTCCTTTCTATGACAAGAAAAGTCTTTGTTATATGTGATAGTCTAAGAAGTATATTGGAAGTTTCTACTGTTTAAACTCTTCTTACGGACTGGATTTTTGTTTAAATCTCATGGCATTTTAAATATAAAGTATATGAGAAGACTTTCTAAGAAGAATGTTGTTCCCCACAGTAAATAATTGTATTTGAAAACCTAACTGTAATTGAAAATTTAATTCATTGCTGGACTGGAAGTTGGCAACTGAAAAAACAGTCATGACTTGAAAAAAGGACTGGTCCCAGAAAATATGAATCTGTATATATGGAAGACCATACATAAAACTTGTATCAGCTTTGTCCTTGTGTATGGGCACTTCACCGAAGTTTAGAGTAAAAAACAGAATTGTGCTGGAGGAAATGCAAAAATAAAACATGAATACAAAATTTTAGCCAATTATTAAAGTATGTCTCCTAGTTTAATAGTGAGATCATGGTGGAGATTATAAAGAAAAGAGACATACAGGACCTTGAATAAAATCTATACAATACAACTTTAGATTTTCAGAGTGTTATATACAAATAACACTGAATCCCATCAATTCTCTTATGGGAGCTATTGATTTATGGTGAGCTAAACAAACATCCACACTGCACATATTCATTGGTCGAGCCTACATGCTTTCTGCAAGTTTTATTCTCTGAATTTCGGGTTTTGATTCCATGTGTGACTTTTTCTAAAAATCTTTCCATATCATGCAAGATTTACTTTCTATGTCACCTGTGTATAAAGGAAGAGAAAACCTTCCTATTAAATGCTTTTCTTTTCCCCATTTTTAATATTTTTAAAGGTGTACAGCTGGTTTTTCATACCTTCCACCTTGAGAGCTCTCATGACTATTTGCTCATCACTGAAGATGGAAGCTTCACAGAGCCAGTAGCCAGGTTAACTGGCTCAGTCTTACCCCCTACAATTAAAGCTGGCCTCTTTGGAAATTTTACTGCACAGCTTCGATTTATATCTGATTTTTCGATTTCTTATGAAGGTTTCAACATAACATTTTCAGGTAAGAAATTCCATTCTGCTAAATATCCAGAAACTGTTTCAGTTAGCAGAAACATTATGAAACACCAGTAAAAAAAGTCAATAGAAATTGTATAGTGTCTATCATAGAAAACTTGCTAAGGTTTATAAAGGTGACCTTTATAAAGATTGAGAAGGATGTTGGTGATGTGACTGTTTTAAGGAGAAGTTTTCTCTGTTCTCAGAGAACCATCAACTGTGTGAAAAAGAAGTTTGGAGGAAAATTAAGGGGAAAGAAAATACAAAGATAGAAAGTACTGCTTCAGAAGAAAGAAACTAACTGGTACTGTTTTACTAAAGGAAGTATAGAAACTGTAAAAAAACAGTAGTGTGCTAATCCAGAGTCATAGAGGAGTCTAAACTGAAGACTGATTTTGGAATAGAAAATGTGTATATAAAAATAAAATAAAAGATTTATTAGCTGTTGTTATATAAAGAAGTTCTGATAATTTTTACAAATTCCTCTTTAAGATAATTGAAAAATTTAAGTTACTGCTTCTTATTTACAGTCTTCTAAAACTAGACAATAAATAAAATACATTTCTCAATAATTTTCTTTGCCTATCTCTATTACTGGAATGTAGAATATTTACAGATACACATATGAATGAATCAACTGCTAGTTGAGATGCTCATGCACATGGATATTCTGTGGAAGAAGTACATAAGGAACTCATATATCCAACTCTCTCTTACATCATTTTTCAAGAACTGAAAAACAATTAATACGTTTTGTTGAGATCTGGCGATGTTTACAGATGACCATGCTATTTACGAATAATGTATCATCTCGTTTAGCTTGCTTATTTAAAAAAGAAAAAACAACACACCTCACTGATTAGAGCAATAGTATTGGTCTTACTCATATCAAATGCTGAATTACATTAATTCTAGATACTTTGGACTAACTAAATCAGAGGTCAGCAGTTTTGGAAGTTTGAAATGTAAATACAAATATTAAATGAAATCCCTGATAGTTTATTTATAAATAACTCAAAATGTTAGAGGGCTAGGTAACTTGTAGAAAAATACACAAAGTATCATTATGGATGCAAGGGGATAAATTGTAGAGTAAAACAATATGTGGATCACAGAATTTTTGAAACACAAGCAAAGGTTTATGCTGTATCTACAACTGATATATACATAGGTAGCCATCATATGCCGTCATTTATATTAAATAAATACTTTGAGAAATATTATCAGGTACATTAACTTTATGACACAAATGGGTGGGCTTGTTTTCTTATTTTCACACAATCAGAATGTCTTTCTCCATAGTAAGAAGTATTTAGTGACATTTAGTATTTAACAGCCTTAACCTGTTTTGAATGTCATCTAACACAGAAATTTGTCAGGAAAATTCCCAGGTGCCTAAAGGTCTGTCACAGGGTATCTCCATGTCTACCTCAGCCTTTACAGTGCTGAGCAGAGGTAGTAGATCTTGTAAGTTGTTTTCAAATCTTACAACTTTTGCCAGCAGAAACTGATGTGGTTGTGGTTTATAGATTCCTTCTACTATTCAGGACCTTCCCACAAGGCAGTTACTATAGGGAAGGATTTCTTTATTTTATTCAGTAAGTCAGCTGTTTAAACGCTCATTCAGAAACTTTGGGTTAGGTTTTTCCCCTGACTAAATAAAATTTCTTCCTTTAATTAAGTAGATTTGACCCTGCCTTCCACCAACCTCCAAGGTAAATGTTTTAGAAAATGGCTCTTCTTATCAGTTATCAGAAGTGTCTCTCTTCTAAGTGATCTCTTGGGTCTTTTGGATCATATTCTGAAGAATATAAAATCATACTTTTTGGGTTAGACTTAAAGTTTATCTTTTTCAACATCTTTTCTCGAACAGTGGTCAGTAGTGAATATCTAAGGAAGCAAAAAACCCACAAAACAGAACAAATATACAGTGATCCTTCCCCAGCGTACTCTGTGAGGATGAGGGAATGTGTGGCTCAGACATTTCCTGAGTTCAGTGTAGTCCCTCTGTACCTAACAGCCCTGATTTTTGCCCATTAATTTGTTCTGACTCCACCTGAATTATTCCTGATGCATAGTTATAAAAGAGACAAAAAACCTAGGCACTTGAAACTTCTTTAATATATATATTTTTTCAGTTGGGTGACACCTGTAGGATTTCTAAAAGGCGTGTAAATAGAGATTGCCTGATTAAGAGTGTAGCTTTACTTAGGAAACTCAAGCACACTTTTTGAAAATGTGGTCATATGTCTTTTCATTCACCTGACCCTTTGTTTGAATTCTTGTTAGATTTTTCATTAGAGTTTTCTTCATTACATAATGATTTTCTTTAACTGTAAGTCTCACTTCCAAAGCTGTTTGGGAGTTCAGATGAAACGAATCAAGAATTACATACAAAGGATGTAATTAAACAAAATTATAGTAAACCACTTACAGTACCAGCTGATTACAGCCCTTGAAATTAAGAAAATAAATGTAGTGTGGGTGGGACACAATAGATACATAATTACTGTATATATAACCATAATAAACATTTAGAAACAGTACTGGGTTTTAGTAGAGAACACAACTCTGAAATACATGTTTTCCAAGTGTTCCATACTGACACAATGCAACTAATTTGGTAAGCTTTTTTTTTTTCTCATGTGGACAACTTGTCCCATTTATTTATATATTATGTTTTACTGCCTACAGAATATGATCTGGAGCCATGTGATGATCCTGGTGTTCCTGCCTTCAGTAGGCGAATTGGTTTTCATTTTGGTGTTGGAGATTCCTTGATCTTTTCTTGTTTCCCTGGATATCGCCTGGAAGGTGCTAATAAACTTACCTGCCTGGGAGGTGGTCGGCGTGTATGGAGTGCACCTCTGCCAAGGTGTGTGGGTAGGTGGTCACATGCTTTCATTTCATTCATCAAATCGTTAATAGCACATGGCATGTGTTCTGGGCAGAGAACAAAGCACTTGGGTTGAAAGGATTGATCCCCAAGCTGTACAAACTTTAAAGTCAGTGCAAGATATAAGTAATGCATGTCTCTTTTACTTAGAGAACAAAAATAAGAAAGAAGGATAGTTAGAATTGTGATAGAAAATAAGATCAAAATGTCTTGTGAGACAAAATGTAAATTTAATTATTGAATTGTATGTTTGCCATAATTAAGATATAAATTTCTTACTTTGTCTTTCAGGGTAAAGAAACAATGTTTAGAGCTTTTAGGCAAAAATAACCTTTGTTAGAGTCCCCCGTCTGGTTTTAAGGGTGTTTTTTCATATTGTGTTTTTATTCTTGTAACCCTAAACTGTTTTTTGGGGTTTTTTTTACAGTTTATAAACTATAAACTGTATTACAGCATTGTAAACTGTAATTTTTAAAATTAATGTGCTTTTGTTAGAAGTAACTGTAAGCTCAAATTGAGTGAAGAGTTCTTTTCTGGGAAATGCTCTGGGGAAGGATTTTATAAAATTTGTACTGTTGCTGTATTTGATTTGTGAGATGGTTTTGTCACCACCATGTGAAATGAATCTGATCAGGTACAATTGACATAATGTTTCTGAAATGTCAAATAGTTCCACACACCTCTAAATAAATTTCCTTAAGAGGGTTCTTGTTTTAAATAAGATTTTATTTTGTTAAGGGAGAAACTCAGCTTCGACTTATTTCTTTTGTTTGTTTTAAAGGGATGTATCTTTATATCTGAAAAGTCATACCACCTACATTGTATATGGATGTAAGATACATATATAGTTTTTACAGAAAAAAAGTAAACCATTTCTAGTTTTGTTTTAAAAACCTGGGCTAATTTAACCCACAATGAAAGAAAGTAACAGATGAGAGAGAAGCCAATATCATATGGAGCTTGCCATATATTTGGAAATTCTAGATTTAAGTCTTAGGCTATTTTCAGCTTGATTTGTCTTAGAAGTATCACTGGCTTCTTAACACTGTTTGTCTATGAATGTTGGCTAACCAAATGTTCACCATCCTATATCATAGAATGACAGAATCATAGAAAAGCTCAGGTTGGAAGGGACTTCGAAAGATCAACTAGTCCAACCTTTTGTGGGAAAGGGAGCCTAGATGAGATTATCTAGCACCCTGTCCAATTGCATCTTGAAAACTACAGTGATGAGGACTCTACCACATCCCTGGGAAGGTTGTTCCAGTGACTGACTGTTCTTACCGTAAAAATATCTTTCTTATACTGAGAGTAACTGGTACCTGTTGCCCTTTGTCTTCTGGACCTCTGTAAGGCCTTTGACATGGTCCCCCACAACATCCTTCTCTCTAAACTGGAGAGGTATGGATTTGATGGGTGGACTGTCCGGTGGGTGAGGAATTGGTTAGATGGTCGCATCCAGAGGGTAGTGGTCAACGGCTCAATGTCCAGATGGAGATTGGTGACGAGTGGCATCCCACAGGGGTCCGTATTGGGACCAGTACTGTTTAATATCTTCATCCATGACATAGTGGGATCAAGTGCATCCTCAGCAAGTTTGCAGATGACACCAAGCTGAGTGGTGCGGTCGAAACGCCAGAGGGACGGGATGCCATCCAGAGGGACCTGGACAAGCTGGAGAAGTGGGCCTGTGTGAACCTCATGAGGTTTAACAAGGCCAAGTGCAAGGTCCTGCACCTGGGTCGGGGCACCCCCCAGTATCAATACAGGCTGGGGGATGAAGGG
>NW_008825615.1:17554625-17565744 GCF_000699105.1 Pygoscelis adeliae
AAGAGAAGGCTTCAGGGAGACCTTCTTGCAGCCTTTCAATACTTAAAGGGGGCTTATAAAAAAGGTGGCGGCAAACTTTTGAGCAGGGCCTGTTGCGACAGGACAAGGGGGAATGGCTTTAAACTAAAGGGGGGTAAATTTAGACTAGATATAAGGAAGAAATTTGTTACGCTGCGGGTGGTGAAACACTGGCACAGGTTGCCCAGAGAGGTGGTGGATGCCCCATCCCTGGAAACATTCAAGGTCAGGTTGGACGGGGCTCTGAGCAATCTGGTCTAGTTGAAGATGTCCCTGCCCATGGCAGGGGGGGTGGACTAGATGACCTTTAGAGGTCCCTTCCAACCCAAACTATTCTACGATTCTATGATTCTCCATGTGGCTCCTTGTGAAGAGAGAGTCTTCATCCTCTTTGTACTCTCTAAGTACTGGAATACTGTGATGAGGTTGCCCTCTAAGCCTTCTCTTCTCCAGGAAGAAGAGACCTAACGCCTTCAGTCCATATTGATTTAAAGTGTGCAAATTTCACTAGAATAATGTTCACATACTCACTTTGAACCTAGCATTTTGTTTTCCCTAATTTTAAGAGTTTTCAGCTATCCTATAGCTGTTCATGTGTGTGAATGGAAAATTAGCTCCTTATTTCTCTGTTCTTGAAGAAAAGATGACCATTAATTGTGCCTTATTACAATTCTTTAATATGTTAAACATTAGTTTTATCAAGGTATCGTTAGGCTATATCCATGTGCAATTAAAACTGAAAATAAAAACTCTTGCTACTGCATGTTGCTTAACTGTTGCTTATTAAAAATGTTCCTTAAGTAGCTGATTCTAATACAGTCAACATATTAATGTATTTAGTACCTATATAATTTATAGGAAGCAAAATGGAATGAATAAAAATCATAGCAATATAAAGCATTTTCTAAGCAAATCACTGATATATTTTGAGGAGTGGCAGAAGAAAAGTAGGTCTTTTAAGAAGAAAAGTGTTTCTACCTAATAAAAATATCTATGAATGTTATTAATTTTTGTGAAGTCATATCAAAGTACAATATGATAGTTTAAAAATATGATTCTGTATCTGACATCTTAAAAAACATAGACAAAATATAGAAAGGGATAAATACTTGTATATTTAAATAATGGTAGTCTCTATCTGAAAAAAAACCCCAAACAAACACAAAAATACAAACAAAAAAGAACCCCTCAAAACCCAAACACAGTCCTAGAGGACTGTAAGATGACTGGATATTATGACAAATTACTAGAAGACACCAAGTGGTATTGAAGTGAGAGGTTACAAATTCATTATCTAACTCCCCAGAGGACAGCTATGTGTCCATCACCAGCTGTCATGTACCAGGAATTTAACTGGTTCCAGGACTATGGGTTGTGAGAAGGGGTTCTCAGTCTGCAGGTATTTTATAGTGGATGGGATTCAGATTCAGATCCAAACATCTAAATTTGACTGTTTGCAGTGTTGTTGCATACATGTGAGCAAGAATTTTAAGCTCTAATTATAGATAGCTATGACAATAAAGTCAGTAGAAATCCTAGATTTAGGTATCTATTTACAGTGAAATGAATTGGTCTCCAGGCACCATTTAGGTGCCTAAATAGAGGAATTACTTCCATTTATTTATTTAGTTAATTAGTTATTTATAATCAGTCTTTGACAAAGTGTCCCAGTTAGCCTGCTCGTTCCAACATTTTTATTTCTCCTTTATCATACACCTTGTTAGTGCATGTATGAAGCCTTGTGGCTAAGACACCAGTTTCAGAGCTAAAGTACTTCTGTAATCCAGCACATACCACCTTTGGTTGCCTGCATTTATGTTTCATTGGACCTACTTTGAATTCCCATTTCTGCTACATATCTGTGTGCTATGATTTCTCTATTCTGAGAAAATCTGATCTCTGAAAAATGAATTGATACTGCCTATAGCATACATGGAAAGATGGTATGCTTCAGGAGGGATTTCTAGACTTTCCAGACAAAGATCCATGGATTAGGGATTGAAGGTATAAAATTTCAATATCTTGAAATCACTTGTAGTTTCTGAGAAATGCATTTAGTGAATCCTTTGGACTTTCAAGGTCCTCTCGAGGAGGATATCTGTACCATATAAACAGAACCTGCCTTTGTAGTATCATGCTGCGGTTTAGCCAAAGCAGGGGCAAAATTACAACTACTTTTAATTTGATGTTGACTAAAAGTTCAGATAAATTGTAGACCTGTCTTCATAACCAAGCCTTGCAAGAAGAAAGACAAAAACCTTTCCTTGTGGTACGTGGTATGTAAGGAGGATCCCAGCAGTCCACTTTTCTGTAAGAGCCAATTGGTTGCTGGAGTAAGAAATGTCTGTTGCTGCTCCTCTAGTTAAATTCTGAAAATGCCAAAGAACCAGTAAATTGCATTAGGAAGGAATACATATGTATTTAAATGTATTTAGTATATAGTGAGTGAATATGTATGCTAACTGTTGTGACAACACTGGAAAAATAAGAAAATATTCTTCACTGGCATCTTTAAATCATGAAGAATTAATTTAAAGTTGACAACATGCACTAAAAGTATAATCTGCCAATCTTTATGCACACTTTAATAATGTAAGGAAACAAAAGCTAATATGTGTTCATTTTATGTAAGCTTTCTTTTTTTCTGATATGTTTTTTACTACTTTTTAAGTATTATTATTTGGAAAGTTATCTGTGTCTGTTCCCAAATTCATTAGTTATCAATTTTATATATGAGGTTAGAGATATTTGTTGGAATAAGAGAAAATTAAATGAATATTGTTCAGTTTATATTCTTTGCAAAATTGAATAATTATTATGAAGTTCCATATATACTAAGAATTGTTCTAGAATGATAAGCTATACAGTTGATGTTGATTTTATTCAAAATTACCATCTTGTGAACCTTGCTTCATAAAATGGAAATTTTTGTTTTATATTATTCATTTTCATGTTTAAATATGTGCTCTATTTGTTGCTTAATTTTATTCATGTGTCATTTGAATATAAATTTTGAACCATTATTTTTTACAGAACATTTATTTTTCAGTTATGTGCAGCCAACATTCATATGAACAAAGATGCTCAACCACAAAAAAAGCTCAAAACCCTAGCACTTTCCATATATAAATTCAATATGAAATTGTTTGCCTACTTGCTTTTCATTTCAGTACTTATTTACCAGACATACACTCAATTTTCTTAGAAAAGGAATCAAAATGCATATCTGCACTACACTAAGTAGCAAGAATATCTATACTAATTATTTCCTATTAAAATTAGTATATTATTTGATATATGGAATCTTCAAGAAGTTATAGGTCTTGGGAAATTTGGGATATTTGCCTGTTTGGGGTTGTTTGGGTTTTTTTGTTTGATGTTTCTCTCTTTCTGGTGGGCTTCTCTGTGTTCCATTCAAACACATGTATATTTTAGTTCAGATATAAAATCATATTGATCTGCAGGAATATTGTTACCTTGCGCTGTAGAAAAGAGACATTTTATATTGTTGTCATGTATGTTTTGGTTTTTTAAATGTTTTTATCTTTTAGAAAACCTTTCCTACATAATATACAGTAATAAGATAGTCATACCTGGTATCTTGAAAATGCTCACTTAGTTATTCCCATAATGTGCATGACATACTGCAAAATTGCAGATTACCAAAGTATCAATAATTAGCTTAATGAAGTGTCAGCCATTGAATTAGCCATGAATTTATAGGCCTAGTGTAACCACTTACTGTCTAAGATACAGATATGCCTGTATATTCTCCCAAGCATAATTTAAAGATACATATACAATCATGTATACATGATAAGTCTGTAATTCATATAGAAAGGAAATTTATTTACTGAGAGCTCAATATTTCCTTTTTGTTCTTATTATGTTCAGTTTTGAATAAATTTATAGACTGGTTCTAAGACATCTGTCATTAAATCCATGTACAAGACCCCACTCCCTAATTGATCAAGAAAACCTTTTATAAATTATGCATAGCCAATTGGCACTTATCTAAAACAATATATCTAAATAACTCTGTTATCTCAGTCTATGAAGAAAATTCGGTCTCTAAGAATGCAGCAGACTAAAGATAACTATAATGTAACTAAGACAAATACAAGGAAAGAAACTGCTAAGCAGCTGAGTGAAACTGAGGGGGAAAGACACACTCAGTGCCCTTCAATTCAAGCTGCTTTCATATGATTTTTTCTTAGCACCAAGAATGTTTACAGAGGTCCCATTTCTTGTTGCCATGGTACCTAAGACATTAGGGGTGAAGATATCCTCTTACCTTGAAGAGGAGTTCACACAAAGACTACTTCTTTCTCAAAAGAGTGAAAAGAAACTCCTTGTCCTGAAATCTGCTGGCTTTAGAGTGTACATTCAGAAGTTAAATCTAGTCTCAACTCAGTGGCACAAATTCATAAGTGCGTTACTGGGTTCAATAGCCTCTTGATTATTTCTTCCTCATTATCATTTTTACACTGGCCAAACTCATCTAGATGATATATACACACCAACCTTTATGTATCAACAAGGATTTTTTGGTCCTTCTAAGAGACATGGTAATACATACTTTAATGATTCTTTTAATCAGATTCAGGATGAAAGCCCTTCAAATTTAATTGCATTTAATTTATAAACTAAACATTCACATAAGCACATACTGATTTGTATCACAGAAATAGTACTCAGTTTCATCTGCTGGTGAAAAAAACAACAAACCAACAGGGTTTCCAAAGGTATTGCCATTCACCCTTCTTCATCCAAGTGAATAATTTCAAGGCCTTCCTTCAGGGTTCATCTCCAACATGTTCTGAAACTTTCCTGGTCAGAGAACTATTTGTGCCTTTTCACCATTCTTCTCCTTTGAGGAGTTATTTTCCAGGTAAGGCAAAAGCAGAGCTTGGGAGATCTGGTTAGCCTAACATCATGATGCTGGCATTTTTAGTCCAAGACTTCGAGTCCCATAGAGACTGCATTATCGTCATTTTCAGTGGTCTTCTCTCCATGCTATGCGGGTAGATGGTTTTCCTCTGAACTTCAAAGGTTTTTATCTGAGTACCTGGAAGTTGGTTGGCTCTCAGAATAAGGCAGCATCCCTTCTTCTTCAGTAAGGACCCTCTTTTTCACAGCAAAAATACACCACCAAGTCTATCTATAAAAACAGATAGATGTTCATAAACAGGTGTCCTTGTAAATCTTATTTCTCTGTGTCAACCTTTCGCTCTCTTGTCTTTTCAATTAGAATTATTTTAATGTTTATCTTAGCCATGCACGTCAAGTGGTTATGCAGTATTATTCTAACTCATCACAGAGTTTTGAAGGCTACCTAGAGTTTCCCTTTGGGTCATCACTCCATTTCTAAATGTGTCCTCCATTTGGAGCTCTCCCTCCTGACTAGAAAGCAGTTTGTGCCTGCAGCCACCTACTTGCTACTATTTGATGAAAAGAGCTTTACTGTTAGCAACTAAAAAGTGTGGAGAAGATTCAGGCCCTTAGGGCTGACTCCCTTTGCACTGTTTAAAGAACAGACATGATTATTACCCAAGGTGGTGTCAAATTTCTCCCATCTCAGAAGATTTAACTTTATCTTTTTTTTTTCATCTTTCTTTTTTTTTTTTCCTCTTAAAGCTGTGCTTCTCCTATGGAAGCAACTCCCCATACCTTAGCTGTCTGGTGAATTCTCTGTTTACATTGACATGATGTGGCTGTTCAAGAAGATCCCTTCCCTCCACCTCTTTACACCAACTGTAGAAACACTGGGACTGCCAATCTCCTCACAGAGAATGTCTCTTTCTACATTGAATTGTTTAAAGAAAGGTAGTGGGGTCATCTATAAAGAAATCTCATTTCCTGTAAGAGCTTCCTCAAAAGCACTCAAATAACAATGATGGCTTCCCTGTCAAATGTGCTTGTAGTTGATATCTGCAGATGAGACACTTCAATCTCTTTTCACACAAGAGTACTAACTGTTTTCCATTTTTCTAGACACAGTGATTGCATTTGAAAGAGATATCCTGTGGTCTTTACTTAACTAGTGACTCACTCCAGCCAGTATCCTACAGTAAGGCTTTTCTGCAGTTACCCACAGTATAAAGCACATAGACAGCCTTTTGAAGGAAAAAAAAACCTGGCTGGCTACTTTTATGTAACTGTTCTTTGAGATATGTTGTCTAAATGTGCATTCACAGTGTTCTCTTTTACTCCTCAAAATTTACTGTAACTGACAGGAATGCAAGATTGAGGGGAACTGAGAGAGAGAAACACTCTGCTACTTTGCTATTTTGTGTGATGCACAGAATTAATGGAATTAAGAGCACATTTCTATAGATAATGTCAAGCTAAAAATACCCTCCTAGCAATCCTGGCACAGGGCTACCTGAAAAACAAGCCTGCACAGTGTCTTGAAGAAGAAATGTCACTAAAATAACCCATATCTTTAGATTTGAGAGTACTGATATAGGCATCTGGTTTTTTTACTATTCTGAAATGGCTTGTCACCTATAAGGTTGTTAACATCATCTGGCACATTACTGTAATTGGCATGTTTGTTTATGTGTTGTAGGTTTAATTTCCCAAATTTACTTCTGAATAATTTAATTATCATTTAAAATTACTGTTTTTGTGTTTGTTAGTATGCTTGTGTGTGGGTGAAAAACAAGCTACTGGAGTACAGACAAACTTCTCCCGATTATCTTTTGTCTAGTTGGGATTTGAAAACAGAAAACAATTTCTTTCCCCTTCATTCATTGACATCTCATCCTGTGTTATTATTTGTTGTTTTGTTATTATTGCTTCAATTATTATTCCAGTGTTTTCCAGAAAAAATATATTTTCTTCAAAACCACATTTGATTACTAATTGTGGTTATGATGGGTTATTGACACTACTTCCACATATATAATTTATTCCCATTATGTCACTTGCTTTTACATAGTTGCAAGTGTATACATACATTTATACTTATTTCATGGTTGTGTGAACAAAATTGCCCGAGTGTGGATACATATTCTTCTCACTTTTTCCTTCCAGCACTAGCCCTTTTTTTCTTTACCTATAATTAAACAATTATATTACAGTTTCATTTACATTTCAGAGCTGACTACTTTTTCCTGAGGACAAAGCCCAGCTTTTAGTGAGTTGGTCCTCCTAGAGTACAGATCCAAGAGTAAAGCTCCTAGGCAGTCATGCACTTCTGCACACAAAACTGTGAATCTCAGAAGCTTCGTGAATACTGGGGTCCAGAAATTATGTGGAACAGCTCCTTAGTCTGTTGAAGTTCCTGATTCTGAGGCTAATGTCCACCTAAATGAGACCATCACAATCAGGTTTTGACTGCTATCTTGTCTTCATTAGCCTTTTAAACAGGAGCCACACAATTTGTCTGGGAAATCTGTTACTAAGGCCGATTTCCTAGATCTCATCTGGCAAACCAGGACTATGCTTTTAATCATGCTTTTCTTACCTTCCAGTTTGCTTTAAGTTAAACTAGTCAGGAGCTTTCTACCACTCTGTATTGGGGTTGTGCTACTGTTAAAAAAGGAATTGGAAGACTCATAGGTTAAGAGAAGAAGCATTCCTCTAAGTAATTTTTTTTTTTTTATTTGAATGTAACAATTCAATGAACCACCACAATGAACACTAAAAATAGATCTCGAATCCAGAAAATGCTCCCCCTGCCCACAATGTATGCATTCTTCCAGCTCAGTACCATATTCCAAAGGTTTTATTGTCATGCTGCAGTGCAGAATGCTGTTCCTGGCCTCATGAATTTCATATTCCCTTCTGCACACTGGCATGGCTTTGTCATAGAATCATAGAACCATTTAGGCTGGAAAAGACCTTTAAGATAGAGTCCAACCGCAAACCTAACACTGCCAAGTCCACCACTAAACCATGTCCCTAAGTGCCACGTCTACACAGCTTCTAGATACCTCCAGGGATGGTGACTCAACCACTTCCCTGGACAGCCTGTTCCAAAGGCAGTTGTCAGTACTGAGAGAAGTTAGATGCAGCTCTGCTTCATTTTTTCTGGATACCAGTGGCATGTTTCTTCTCAGGCTTGGTGGGGAGTAGAGCGTGTGCAAAAGCAGAAATGTGACATGAAACAAGATACCTGATGAGTATACACATTTCCAGAGACAGGTGGCTGATTAGTAGGGGCAGAGGGAGAGGAGGGAGTTTAGATTGCAGTGTTGAACGCATACATCTGATATGCACCCAAATCATCTCCTAAGTACTTTTTGAAATGTGACTTTATCATTTGCAGTGATCCTCTAACAGGTGAGGAATGAGCCTTTTAGTTTTGGTACTCCTTTATGGTGCACTATGACATGCTGATGAAATTCTGAAAGAGGGGAGACATTTCATTCTTTCCTTCCTACTTGCCAAAGATGTGCTGTTCACTGACTATTGAAGACCATGAGTAGAAACCTGAGTGGAGACACCTTTACAGTGAATTGCAAGGTACAGCACCCAAGTGTAGGTACCTTCTCTTTTCAAAAGACATTTCAGAAATTGCTAGTTCAACCTGCTGGATTTGTTAATCTCTGAGGGGTACAATACAATAAATGTATGTTTATTAGGTCACAGAAGATATGGTTCTGCTATAAGGAAAGATAAGGTACAAAATAATAAATTTATTTTATTCCATCATACTCTGTCTGTAACATTAATTGCAAAATTGAAGCAGTAGTAAGATTATAAGACAAAACAGAAGTGAATATTTGGTTGTGTTTACTAATAATTTTCCTTCAACTCCTTAATATCTTGGCTAATGTGAATGGCCTTTACCTAGCCTCTCTACTCAGCATCATAGTTGAAGAGCTACACTTGTTATTAGAGATGGTTATTTTCCCCTGTTCACAAGGACATGTAACTAAACACTTTGATCACCTCTTCCAGGATTTGGGCATTCAGACATCACATGATAATGGGAAGGAAAGTTTGAATTAATTCTTAACTCTCCTTTCTGAGATTGTCTTAACTTAGATTTTCATTCTATTAGCTGATTTGCATGCTGTTTGTGTTTACTTGTCTGAGTTTTCGCTGCTCACTATCTCCTTAAGAAACTGTGATAAATTTTACCTATGCTATATAATGAAAATATTATTTGTACACTATACAGTGTACACTATATATCTATATAGCTGAAACCAGGACATAAGTTCAAACTATGAACTTACCAGCCTTTCATGGTAAGCATTGCATAGAGTTCAAGCATAACACATTAATACAATAAAATTATTTTTGAGTGCTGGGGTTTTTTTGTTTGGTTTAGTTTTTAACCTGCATTACTTTCCTGTCCCCCCATTAGAAATTTCAACTGTATAGAGTGTTCCTAAAGCAAGCTTTGAAAAACTTAAAGGATAAAGCTGAAAAGAACCAGCTACTTAATGTTTTCATTTCATATTTAAGTGATATTGCTCCTTTATTAAATTTTACATGGCACTTGATTTTTAATGGTGCATTAATACAATATTTGAGTAAAATCTTCACCGAGGTATTGTTCACTGATATTCACATTAATATCACATTAATTTATCATATTCAGTTGTTATAATAAATACTACGTGAATAATTAATGATAGGGTGCTACAATAAATTGCTGACATTCTTTAATAAGCTGTTGCTTTTTAATAGTTTGGTTAGTATTCATTGCAAAATCATCAATTATAATTAATATACTTTGTCATGTTGTAGCATTGAGTTAATTTCCATCGAGATTGAAACATAAGTGGGAACCTTGTAAGCCTGAATAGCGCTGGAGATTTCTGTGAGACCCTTGAGATCTGGAATTCATTGTTTTCTTTAAATTCTCTGTAGTATAAAATTTGAATTTTAATTCATCTTTGAGAAGTCAAACTAAGTCTGAAAATTGCTGTTCATTTTTAGCTGGTGTTTAGGCAGAGAGAGCTCTCATTTAAGAGCTGCTCATGAGCAAGAAATCTTATATAACATCAGTAGCTGAATCTCTGAACCTTCAGACAGTATCCAGGATCCACTGTATTTCAGAAGTCTATATTTAAATGCTG
The DNA here is from genome assembly GCF_000699105.1 of Pygoscelis adeliae. Lineage (NCBI taxonomy): Eukaryota > Metazoa > Chordata > Aves > Sphenisciformes > Spheniscidae > Pygoscelis > Pygoscelis adeliae. The sequence goes on from NW_008825615.1 coordinate 17,564,684, forward strand.
TCACATTTTAATTGTTAAATCTTTAGATTGTTTTCTATTTCATACAACATATTTAATAAAGTTTTTTAATAGATTTTTTTATAATTTCTATTTCTTTATCTTATAACATTACATTTTTATAAATACAATTGAAAGGGTTTTTTTAATCCCTGGGTTTTTTAACCCCTCATTTTTCTGTCAATGTTTGACAGAAAATGTTTGAGTTAGCGTTTGAGACTTACTATATACGAATCTTCAAAATCTGGTGCCATATCGTAATTACAGGTTTGAGTTGTCTCTATTTTAAAACTGAAACTTTAACATTCAGGAAACACAGATTTCAGCTGATACATAGTGGACACTGACTCTATTTTCAAAATGAAAAGGAATGATTCATGAGAGACCTTAATCATCTTAATCTGAGACCTGGTATAAAATTTTAATCACCTACAGTCAGAAGGAATAACAATTGCCTCAGGTCACCCTTTTGCCTTCTTTCTACATTTTGAGGTTTTGTATGCTAATTTTTTTTTCTTGATAAGACAAATAATGTAGGGATGTTATCTTCATAGCTCATTATCAGATGACACTAGAAAGAGTAGACAAAAATATATTAAAAAAAAAATTAAATAAAAAAAAATGCCCCCACCTTGGATTCTGCCAATAATCCCCTGAGGCTAATGAACATCATAGGATTTGTTTTGAGAAACTGAGTAGTGTCTTATGTCAGTGACATATGGATTGAAAACTAAGCAAACCTCAGAAAAGGCTTTACTTGCTGTTTAGTCCTTCCTTTCCTACTCCGTTATTCTTTGCAATGGAATGGTACAAAAAAAATACAGAATAAGAGGTTTGTTTTCAGCAAGGGATTTTAGTAAGGTTTTCAGTGAAGTGTTCTAACCTCACCATTGTAATAAGGGTTTTGCTTAAAAAATGTTGAGAGAGGCTTACATGCACATGCTTTATTACTGTGGTCTGTAGCTGATGACCTTCCTTGCCTGAAATCTGTCTTAGAGATGCAAACAAGGAGGGAAAAAGGAGGGGGGGGGGGGGGGGGGGGGGGGGAGAGAGAGAGGGAAAAA
>NW_008825615.1:17565866-17570904 GCF_000699105.1 Pygoscelis adeliae
GGGGGGCTGGTTTTGGGGGAGGAGTCTCAGCGAGCGGCGGGAGAGACCGTGGGGTCTGGGGGTCTCCGAAAGGGGGGGGGGGGGGGAGAGAGAGAGAGAGAGAGAGAGAGAGGAAAAAAAGGGAGAGCCACTCCTCAGGCACCAGCTCAGAAAAGGAAGGAGAGAGTCCCCAGGCAAATAGCTCTCCAGTAAAGATAGTGGTGACAATGATGATGATAGTAATGACAAAAAAGCCAACATCTTCCTGCTTTCTCACTAGTATAGTTATATTTTTCATGCAGACCTTTCAAGCTCCTCATACTGTCAGCACCGAATGGAGCATGTGTGGGTGCTGCAGACTAAATAGTTAAGCTTTGTGCATGTATATTATTGTGTAATATTTACTGTGTATTAAAATGACTATTATCTGCTCATTATCTACTAGGCTCTTTTCCAATATGAAGTTACAGGCTAAAAGCCACCAGGTTTAGAGTGATGCGATCTTAGTGTAGAGTTACAGGCTAAAAGCTACAAGGCAAAAGAGTGAGAAGTGGGGTGAGAACAGTATGATTTAAAAATAAATGGCAGTCACTTTTTAGGAGAAACCCAGCATAACAGTGGTTCTGAATTCAGCAGTGCCAGGTGAAAACAAGAGTACTTGTTGTACCAGAGTGAAAGCACTGCCGCAACAGCCTGGCAGTGTGTAAATGAAAGGTTACAGGATCACAAGTGAAGGGCTGGCTGCAGAATTGGAGATGAAGGACTGCTAACATTACAAAGATTAAGGCACTGTGCAACAGAGGTACTGTGGAAACTCCATGTGCGCCTTGGCTTGATGCAGCATTCCAGTTAACAGGAAGCTTCATCTCCTTGCACTGCATTTGAGTTTGTATATGAAGCTGTGCTTGAGTCCAGTCATGTAGTGTGTCTGCCTTGCAGAAGTCATATGCTCAGCTTTAGAGACCCCTCAATCAATGACTGTGGAGAAACCCTAAGTTTTTGCTATTATGTGAAGACAGAGCATATGATGCTTGGTTCAGCTTTATCCATGATGCCCTTTGCTCTTGTTTTAATGTTGCATGACCATCCTACTGGGTAACAATATTGTCCAACAGAAACATAAAGAATTATCAACTGTATGAGCTCAGCTTCTTCTCACATTTTATGAACTGCTGCACAATTTTGTAAATACAGCAAAGATATTCTGCACTTAGTAGAGTGCTTTGTGGCAGGGAAGCCTTTAAACTGACGATGTACTACTTTTATTTGATCTCTGCGTTGGAGATCTGCTTAAAATCCTGTCAAACCTTTTAGCAAGATGTATGGAAGAAAAATAATAAAGCAAACTTTTCCATTAAACAAAGTTATTCTTACATTTTACATGAACTGTATTTCAAAGCATTTCAAGAATCTCTGAATTTTGTTTGGTTTGTAGAGTTTGTGTTCATATTCAGGAAGTGTTTGATGATCTTCAAAAGATCTACCCTCTGCAGTGTCCTTTTATCCAATTTTAAATGAGACAATGAAAGAAGGAGAAAAAAGTTACTTATGTAAATAGAATTTAAGTGACTTTATTAAGCAAAAGAACAAAGAATGGGGTCAAGTATCTGTTCCAGACAGATTGCTCTCACTGCAAGGGAATAAAAGAACAGTTTTATAAGGTAGCATTTTCCAGTCTGCTGCAGTCCTCAGCAAGGTTATAACAGACAACTCAGAAACGGTAGTGAAAATAAAGCATATAGTTCCTCCTCTAAAACCTTTTACATGTGGACATAAGTGGTATACACCCAGTAACAGTATACTTTTTGAATTCTGAGGTGGATACTTTTGATTTTATAATAAATAAATAAAATTAACTTTAAAAAACACACAATATTCAAAAGTTGTAATAGAGAATTAGATTAATCTGCTTTTATCTGCTTTCCACCTTTTGAAATGTAGAGCCAGTACCATATAGATTTTTTTCTTTTAAAAGGGGATGAGTTTAAGGGACCTTGTCTTTTGGATGCTGTGGTTTGGCAGACTTCCATAGTTTGGTAGATTTTAAGAAGTGAAGACCCTGAATTGGAACCGTATAAATAGCTGACATTTACAGAACAAATTTTGTTTAGTACATGCTAGTTTAAGCTATGTAACAAACCATTTAGATGTGATGTTAGTAACTTTTTAAGCACTAGCAGCTGAACTATGCAGAAAGAATTTGGGAGCTGAGAGTTTAAAGAATTTATTCTTCATTTAGAAACAAAAGCACAAACATCTGTAGCACTATGAGAACATTTTTGTTTAGATTAGCTACATTAAATTAGTATGCATTACAAATCAGTTACAACAATTTTGCTGCATACATAAGGGTATATTCTTAAAGAAGGTCATTATCCCTTGCTGCTCATCCTCAGCTAAGGATGCACAGATATTCACTGAGGACATCAAAAGGTATCCGCTGTTCTTAAGTTACAGATGCTTAAAATCTAATGTTTGACAATGGAAATAAAAATATGTACTTGGGGTTTTTTAATGTCTGAATGGTTCTTTTGTAGTTCTCCTTCAAATTAGGGAACTAGATTAGCAAGGATGTTTTTAACATGTGAGTGTTTAGTGCTATTGCAGTGCTTAGAATCTAATTCTTTTACAGTCTCAAAAAAGTTTCATATTTAAATTATCCTCACTCTTTATTTGTAGTCCGATTCCAATTAATCAGATCATTTTCATATGAAAACATCATAATTTTATAGAACTTGTCAGAACACAGTAGGTGCTATTTCATGTTACTTCTTCAAGAATGTGTCCTTCTTTCTTTCTCTCTCAGACTCAAAACAATTGTGTACAAGTTGCAACAATCCCCTTATGTCCTTCCTAGAGGAAAGAGAAGTCTCTACTATCCTTGTGAATGGAAGTTTTTTGTCATTTCTTATGACATCTAATGAATTATCAGACTTTTGGGTTTATGAGATAAAATTCCCTACTAGTTTTCTTTATTTATTTGTCTATTTTTTCTCAAAACAGAGCTTTGTACATATTCTCTGTTAAAAAAATCTCTTGGATTACCCATATTTTGGGTTTTGCCACAAAATATATTTAAAATACCTGAGTAAATTGAGACAAATATTATGATAAAGTGACAACTGGATCTTTTCTGTTTAAAGAGTAGATTTAGGTGCCACTGACCATATTGATAGTAAAAAACCTGGAAACTTTGAATCAATTTATTTTGCATCTTGAAAAATCAACTAGATTACTACAGAAACAGAGGAAAGGTAGGAAAACAAAATAAAGAAGGGATCTGTATTACATCGTAATACATATTGCAGTGCTACACTTTTTTATAGCAATTTTTAGGTATTATATCATATGCAGATTTTAAGTTCTTAAATTGTACCTACATTAATACTATTATGCTAGTCTAAGCACATCACATAATCTGACAAAGAGCATTATGAAATATATTCCTTTTCTTTAAAGGCTACAGCTGGAAGAGCTAGTCCCGAAAATACTATTTACATAGGGCATGTTCAGTGGGTACATTATAGTATACATGTTCACTTAAATTCGCACTGATTTTTCCAAAACAAGGTTGTGGATCAAAGTATGGAGACAGAATATCAACAGTAGTTACTTTAAGATCAGTAAAGATTATTTCTCATAACAAATTGTGTACCTGTCAATGTTTGCATAATTTGAAGACTTGTAGATACTAATACTGATATAGTTGATTTTTATTGGAGGAAGGGTGCATATGGTTAATATTCAGTGAATTATATTTAATAAATGAAAATACAAGCAGATGTGAGATTTTTTTCTTATGTAGGGGGCATGAGAAATCTTTTCTCTTTCATCTCTCTGGGGTGGGAAGGCAGATAATTTTCCCAAGATGAGGGCAGGTCACTGGAACTCAGAAGGAATATGGAAGGCATTGAAGTAAAGTCGTGGAGTGAAAGAGTAAAAGTCCTCTGTAGCCAAGAACTAAAGAGCTCTTTCAAGATCATATGATAAGATTTGTCTGCTTAACTTGAGGTACTAAAATCAGTAGTTACTTATAAAGCACATGTGCTAGATAAGGAATGTTGCATGACAACTTTCAAGGGTGATTGGCAGTTTTTTATTTTTCAGTTACCATACATGGATGAGCCATATCACTTCCTTACTCAAAACTTCATGGCTCAACCTTTCATCAAGAATGTAAGAGATATGGCTTCATTTCCTTTGTTTCTGTAAAAGAATTTTAAATTATATCTGATGCCTCCTAGCAGAATGATCTTGCCGATGTGGCTAAAGGCTGTTGTTTCATTTTGCATAAAGAATTAAAGATTAATTGGAGGTGATGAATCATAGAATCATAGAATCATAGAATCATTTAGGTTGGAAGAGACCTCTAAGATCATCGAGTCCAACCGTCAACCCAACACCACCATGCCCACTAAACCATGTCCCTAAGTACCTCATCTACACATCTTTTAAATACGTCCAGGGATGGTGACTCAACCACTTCCCTGGGCAGCCTGGTCCAATGTTTAACCACTCTTTCAGTAAAGAAATTTTTCCTCACGTCCTCACGTCCTCATATCCAATCTAAACCTCCCCTGGCGCATTTTCATTTCCACATGAAAATGGAAGTGAACATGAATATATTTTTTCAGTCTAGTAGTTTGGTACTCACATGATAACAGTGAATGTTGATTCATGGGTTATTTCAGCAATCTATTTTCCAACTGTTTAATGTATTAATTTCCTTGAAGAAGTGTTCCTCCTCCCCTGTTTAATGCCCTACCCATTATGCTAAAGAGGTTAGCCAACATTTGCTCACTTTGTGACTAACTGATTTTCTAATCCCTTTATGTGAAGCAGAAGTCATAGAAGACGCATGTTTAAATCCCCAGAAGCAAAGTGAATTGAATTTAGGTGTCACACATTCTGGCTGCATGTGTTAATTACTGTATAAAAAAGTAGCAGCACTACTGTAGATATTTTTAAAGAAAAAAACATTACATTTCCTATACTGCTGAGTAAGATATTAGGGCCTTGAAGGGGAGAGATGCCTTTGACTGCATAAGCTTTTCCTGCT
>NW_008825615.1:17570919-17583471 GCF_000699105.1 Pygoscelis adeliae
GTTCATGGCTGCTCTTTTGAGTTTCTAGTCCCTCATTATGTGTAGGGAGCTCATGCAGTTCTGGATTGCAGTGTGCAGGAACAGTTAGAAAAATACTCAGCTGAAGTCCTTAGGGCATAAGGTTCTTTGTATTTCTGGGCATTGATCACAAATGAAAGAGATTTCAGGTGTTAGGACACCAGATCTCCAAAAGCTCCAATGGTCTGGAGAAAAAGGAATCTTTCCATGGATGGGGCCAACATTTCTCTGAAAAAAAGTCACCTAAAACTCCAGGCCAAGAAATTGTGGGAGCTAATTAAATGTGTCCTTTAACCTGACGTCCTAACATTAGCAAAAAGTGGCAAGAAAACCTTAACCAAAACTGTGACATGTTTTGTATACTTTTCCTATTGAGGGTGGGAAGTTGACAAAGAAGGGCTTGCTTTCCTTTGGAAACCTCTTTCTGGGGGCCTGTGTCAGTGATTTGCTGACTGACATGAGATGAGCTAGGAAACTTGACTGGTCAGAGGACATGAGCAACCTTTTGTCATGATAACGAAGGGAATGATAGGGCCTGATAAAACTGCATAGCTGTCAAATATTTGCAAGGTGTTTGGGAAGGGGTAGTACGCACTGAAAACAGAATGTGGTTGTATGAGATGAGGTGGAGGTATATGAGTGCCAACTTGAGTTCAAAGAATTTTGCAGTGTAATTGAATTTTAGTAAATTGTTTTAACTAATTGTTCATAGCAGAAAGCATGTCTGCTTCTTGCAGAATGTGGTATACTTTAGAAGGGTAGTAATATTATATTAACTTTAGTTTGTAACCCTCATTATCCTGGATCTTATAGATCAGTACTTTTATTTGCAGATTTAAATTGCCATGGTTTCGAACTTTGGAACATAGACTTATTGGAACAGGAAATGTGGCCAGTTCTAGATTAGGGAAAGCTCATTGTACACTTTTTCTATTATTGCATATGCCTTAGTGGTTTACAGTCAATCACTGAAACAAAATGTAGAATGCTATATGAACATTATGTAAGGAAAAACCTTTGCTTCTATAAAGTTTTCCTATTTTCTTCTCTTCAGCATTTTACTTCTATATTTTCCAGTTCTTCGAAGGAGGTAGATAATAAGATACCAATGCAGCCTAAGTGAACATAGATATTTTTGCATGGATCTTTACTTGGGCAAACACTTGTTTGCAGAAGGCTTGTGTACAGTACTGGGTGTCGTAAACACAAGAAGACATTGAGTAGTGTGGGTCTAAACACGTCTGGCATTAATGTTGGCATTGCTTTGAATTATATTTTATAAACTTAATTAGTTCCACCTTCTTCCTAAAAATCAAAGACAAAAATAGCTACATGTGAACATGTACACACAAATATATATATGCATATGTAACCATATGTAATATGTATCACATATTTGACAGATCCTTTATCATAGAAGTATCAAAATAAAAATCTAGTTCATTTGTCAGTCTGCTACAGTTCTTTGAAACATTTAGATAAAGTGACTTTAAACATGTTAGAAATACCTGGTGCATCCCACACTCCCCAATGAAGGAAGAGTTCAGCTGTCTGAAATTTGGTGGCAACACTCTTCTGCCCATTAAATATAATGCAGCTCAGGGCCTAAGTAAGCTAAGGGAGAGGAGAACATAAAGTGCTACTTTAAAATAACAAATGAACTCTAACTTATGTGCTAAATCAAAGATCCTGAGCCAGCTTATTGGTGATTTCCTTCTTCACTTTACCTAAGGAAAGCCCAAACGTAAAGCAGAAATAAGGTTCCGAATAAGACTGTGACAATCTCATTCCCCCCTTCCTTTCTTCCCCTCTTTCCTCTTTCCTTTCCTCCTTCCCCACTTCCCTCCATGCCTCCCTCTCCTTCTCCTTCTTCCTCCCTTTATTTCTTCAGGTTTACTGAAGGGAGGAAGTCTATAATATTAAAATTTCACTGTTTTTAGGCTTTTCAAAAGCAAGAAGCACATAAATTTGATTATGTCTGTCAAGGCCTCAGAAATGTAAATAAAAAATTTTTAGATTGCTTATTTGTAAATATAAAACATACATTTCTCTCTGAATATGTTTAAAAGAATTATTTTCTGATATATCTTTCTGGTCTATCTTTACACTATATTTTCAAAATGATTCTTTACATATATACTTGTTAAACAATACTCAGTTTTACCTAACATTGTAAACCCCACACACTTCCAAAAATGAATATTTTAACATCCTATGAAACCTAAAAATCTATTTAACATTTATAGAAAAAACACAGATTTTTTTAACCTATCACATTTTTGATAAAAATTATCTGTTGATTTACAATTATATATTAATTTATTATTATTTTAATTGTTATAACAGGTTTTTACCAAACTCTGAATGAGGTCTGAGTGATGTTTAGATCAAAATCTGTATTTAACACAGTATATTTTATCTTTAGACTGAACAATGAGATATAAATATCAATCTCATCCACCTTAAAAAAAAAAAAAGATTGTTAGTATGTTATTGTTACTGTGGGGTTTTAGAAGGTGTTTTTAGGCCATTTTTAAGCATTTTAAATATTTGTTTGAACAGTACACCAGTATTATTTTCTATCTCTTTGGATGTTTTCATTTATGTTTTGAAATTTATATTGCACATTTGGAATAATTTTACTAGTCTTTATTCAGAACTCAAACTGAGCCCATGGGCTGGAAGGTACCACTTTTCCTACACTTCATTATTTTCTTTACTGGGGAGCAATGACAAAAATGTCTACTCCTGAAAGTGTCAATAAGTTCTTACTACAGATGGCTGTGAAAAAGACTCACCTACTCTTTACCTGGAAAAGAAGGGAGCTGTCTGCTTGGCCCTGACTGATGTCAATAAATGTTGGTTTGTTTTTTAGTTTTTGTTTTTATTCCTGGTGGAGAAAAAAATATTTGAATGCTCTTGATTTTTTGTCAGATTCTTTTATCTCAGCAGGTCATTGCCTGCTTTTTCTAATACTTATTTTTAAAGCTGAACAGGGAAGTAAGTGAAATCAGTGTTACATTTATTTGAAATGTTACCCCAATAACTTTATTTCAACAAAACATCAAATTTTTATGGAATCCAGCTAACCTGCATTATAGGTTAGTCTGATGGGAGGACCAAGGGAAAAATTGGAGGTAAAGAGAATTACATAAAAGCACCTAAGTGCACATAATAAATGTACCCAGTGAAATGCAGGAGATAGCAACTTTGGCAGGGTTTCTAGGAGTTTGTCCTACAGATGAAATCCAACAGAAACATACTTTTCCTAGATAGCCTGTTAGAGTTTTCATAGAGTCCAAATATTGCTGCAAATAACCCATGTTTTCTTGAAATGGATAATTCACTTCTTTTTTTAATGTGTCTGTTTTCTTTAGCTGAATGTGGAGCAACTGTCTCTGGAAATGAAGGAACATTGCTGTCTCCAAATTTTCCATCTAATTATGACAACAACCATGAATGTATCTATAAAATTGAAACAGAGGCTGGAAAAGGGATCCGTCTTAGAGCCAGGAGCTTTCAGCTGTGTGAGGGAGATATTGTTAAGGTAAAAAGAAAATAATTTCACTTTCTACCACGCTCAACATTCACATTGCATGAACAACTCCGCTTTTAACACCAATTATTTTTATTTTCATTTCACTTTCTCATACAAAATGAATAAATTCTATGTGGATAGCATCACTTTCTGTATACTAGATTCAATTATTTATATTAGATTCAAAGAAACTATAGGTGACATTGAGTTCAATTACATTTATAGTGGGTTAAAATCTAAAAAGAAAACCTAAAATGTGAACTTGGATTTTGAATACAAAATTGTCTATATTATTTTCTGTTTGTGGTAATATTTATAAGTGTAGGACAGTGATTACTTAACAAAGGACAGGTTTTAATTTTGGTACATTTTTATTTTCTTATTTTATTTGTCTTGCACAGAATTGGTTTTCTTTTTTCAAATTAATTAATTTGCTCATTTGAATACAAAAACGCTAGCTAACATATAGCATTGTAATATTGACTAAAACTGTAATTACGGAGGATGGTTTTCATTATTTATGTTATAGGTAGCCTTTGAGACCTGGCCTAAATATATACAGATTCTGAACATGTAATATACTTTTCTACAGCATGGCCATAATCTGTCTTTTCTTAATAATGGCTGCTGAATTCTTGTGTGTACTGAATATCACGACATTCATCCGAAGTGCTGAGCATACATTAAATTACTTTTTCAAATCTATGTCTCTAAATTTAACTGATACTTCAAATCACCAAATATTCAGAATTCAGTTAGCAACCTGCTCTCTGGGGATCTCACAGCAACCCATTTAACATATTAGAAATTGCTGTCTACGTTTCTAACTTGATTTTACTATTTTTAATTGCACTGAATGCTTCCCACAAGGAGTTTAAAGATATCATTGTTATGGATCAAATTTTGGTGGCCATACTTTTATCCATTTTGTCATCTTAAGAGACTCCTTATGTAAATAAGTGTGATAATTCAATTTGAAGTTATACATTTCCTGCAAAGTACAAGGCATTTAGAGTTATGATGAAGGTGGGGAGGAAAAAAAAAAAAAAGACTTACCTTTAAGTATTGTCTTTATCAATATAGACGTTCATTTCTTTGTTGTTATACTTGTTCTTTTTGGTAAGTACAGATGGGATTACACCATGAAATAAGCAAAACTTTAAGAATTCCCAATAGTATTAGAAAGTTATAGTCAAAAGAACAGCATTTTCTCCATCTTTACCCACAAAATCATTGATAATAAACGCCTCCATGCTTGTGTGGCCACCATGTATGAAACACTGCAAGACCTTGGCCTATGGTTTTCCTTTTAGATCAAAGAGAATTGAGTAGGTGGGCAAAATATGTGGTCTATATTGTCCTTTGCTCCCGTCTTCCATGGTCTAACAGTGCAGATCCCCAAAAGTATTTTTGCTCTGAATAGATGCAGCAGACAAGGAAGAACTTAATTGCCCACTGAGCTGCTTGGATATGGTACATAAGTCTCCCAGAAGCTTTGCACATATCAAGTTTATAAATAATTTAATAAACTACCTGAACAAAAAAAATCTTAGAAAGCCCTAAACAACATTCAAGAAACTCAATTATCCTTCAGAACATTTCATGAGTAATGTCAAGCATACTTAGAGATATTCCCTGGAGATATAAGAAAGAGTTGCCTGAGAAAAAGCTGTTCTGAGCAATCTGTTAGATACTTTCTTTTCTCATAGATCTGTTAACATAATACTCCTGAGGATGCACAGGAAGCAAAGGCAAAATTGTGGTGATGTCTGTACCGCAAGCCCTGTTCTCTGGTTCTGAGGCAACTGGTACGGCACAACTTCCATTTATACAATTAAACCCTCTTCCCCCATAGCCTCTCCATAACCTGCATTTATGAAGTCTATTTCCTCTCCACTCCCATGCCAGCTTGTCCTTGTACATATTTCCATTGGAATCAGCCCTTGATCTAGCCCTGCAACTTACCCAGGCATTGTCTGGAAGACTGCCAAAATGAGCAGGCCAAAATCTTGACTGAAAATGCGCTGGAGGTTCAACAGAGTATACAACTGAATGTTAATATTTGGGGTTGTGTCCTAGCTTTGTTTATATTAATGGCTAAAGTATGTCTTATTCAGGTATTATAAACTTGTCCATGCAGTTTCTGATTTCTTTAGTTAATCTATAGGAGATATTCTTCTAGACTGAAAAAAATGTTCTTTCCAGTCTTGCCATGCATCATAAGATGATACTGACTGCCTGCTTACCACTAAAAAGACATTTTGTGATGATTTAAAGTCTGCCAGCTGAAAGCAGAGAACATTCCAACAACCTAGCATAGGAAGCCAGCATGAAGAATTTTTGCTTTCCAAAACAATGCCAGTTATCTTAGAAATACAAGAGTTACTTTCCTGAGTTGAACCAAGTGGTCCATCTAGCTCAGTATGCTTTCTCTGATAATAGTGATAGGTGGTTTTATTTAGGTAAAATATGCAAGCTTGACCACTGTCTATGCTCCATTGCCCTTATGCTCCCCCAACATCCACAGCTGTTGGGTTAAGTTAGCCCACACTTTGCTATCTCTTCCATCTGCTACTGACATGTTGTCTTTGAATTTTGGTAGTCCTTTAAATTAGTTAATACTACTAGAAACCTCTTCTATGACAACAAATCCTGGAAGTTCACTATGTACTGTGTAAAGAAGTAGTTTCTTTCACCTCTTTGAAATCAACATCATTGGTTGATTAATGAAATATCAAGTTTCAGTAAGTACTCCTTTGCTCTAACAATACAGGATTTGATGAATAGTTTTGCATTCATGTTCTCCAATACCTTCATGATTATGTAAACCTCAATCATATCCCTGCTCAGCCTTCTCCTGTCCATACTTACTCTCTGCTTCTAAGGCAGATGCTCCTAAATCATTGTCTGTGTCTGCACTTTCCACAGCTCCACTCTGCCCTTCTGCACATGCACAGACCAGAACTATACTGAAGACTCAAAAAATGGAAACTACAAGGCAGTACTATATACAGAGGCAAAATAGTGTCCTCTGTTTTGTTTTTAACCTTCTTCACTCCTCTACAAGCTCTCATATTTCAGTGCTACATCACCTTTAGGACTAATTGTCAATTTTGTTCATACACATGTGGAGCGATGTCTTCTTCATACAGGGTCATAGATTTGTCTTCTTCAGTAATTTATCAGAGGTCACTATTGCATTCCTTCTCCATTTTATTTTTACACTTTTTTCAAAGAAATTAACATCTTTAATATCAGTTAAGTAAAGGGAAATATCTTATGGACTACAGCACCTAATCTTTCAGCAAGAAGGATGAGTTCATTCTCAGCTAACATAATATTTTATTTTATTTTATTTTATTTTATTCCTTAAAATGATTCATAAATGTTCCTTAACTGTGGTTGCATGCTTTGGTTATATCCTAGTTTAAGCAAATATATACTATCTATTATCTTCTCCCTCTTCCCTTTCCTGTCCTGTTTTGCAAGGGAAGGAGTTCTGAGTATGAGACAGAAATAAATTTTCATGGTTTTGACCAGACCTACAATTTGAGCAGTTGGGAAATTAAGACACTCTCCAAAGGCTTACCCTTCCCACAGCTTTGGCAGGGCTGTGGACTTCTGAAGTTTGCTTTCTTTCCTATCTGTACCCTAAATATGAGCAAAATATGTTATAAACACCAGCCTTCTATCCTGTGTCTGCACAGAAGAAAGCCCCAAGTCTCCCTTGCAGGTAGCTTGCAAGGGATGCACTAAGGTTTAAAAATATTTATAAACCTTGTGCTGAAATATAGGGCATTTTCCCACCTGAATATCTTACTCTGTTTTTAAAGAAAATATGTACATATGTAACATTGCATCGTGTGCAGGTGCCCAGGTTTTGTTAGCGGAGGGCTGCAGGGGGGGCCTTTGTGAGGAGAGGCCGGGGCTGCCCCGTGCCGGACACAGCCGGTTCCATCCGGCTCCAACCGACCCACCACAGGGCACGGCTGAGACCAGCAGCCAAGGTGGTGGTGCCTCAGAGAAAGCGTATTTAAGAAAGGGCAAAAAATGCTATGCAGTAGTGTGTGAGAAAGAGGAGTCAGGAAAAAAAGTCTGAGAAACAATCCTGATAATGCCAAGGTCAACCCACCACAAATGTCTTACGAAGTATATAATATCACTATTTGTTTGAGGTAAGATTTCCATGAGGATATAATGAAAAGATTTGGGAATATATAGGAAGATGCATAACAATGTCAAGAAGCTATACAGGAATTATCTCGCAAACCATAAAAGCAATATTTTAAGAGCGTTTCCCTTTGGGATGACTTTATGCCATAAAGATCTCTGCATTTAAGGAAAATTACAAAGTTTAGTTGTAAGTAATTTCTTTTTACTGTCGGAATGAGAAACCGGTGTTTAAGAAAATCTAGCCAGTATTTCCTTCTCTTTCAGGTGAGTGTCTGTTTTTACATTCCCACAGCAGGTGCAGATACATTAGCACCATTACTAGAGCATTTTGCCTCATGAATAATCGTAGCACTGTCCTCTTCTCTTGCCTGCATATTTTAATCCCAGCAGTAGAGCAAGCACTTCCTTTTTAGTTCCCCACAAATGTTTAGGTGAAATGGGGTGTCCCTGAATGCTCTGGCTACATTTATCCTAGTACGCCAAACAACGCTGTGATCATTTCCCGCTGCGCCTGAGACCAGCTACTGCAGTTTGACTACATCCATAATGTTAAAATGTCTAATCTTACAAAACAAGGTGGCGCACTCAAACTGTCTCTCAGAAACAATCCCTGGCCTATGCAGCTCCCGGACTAATGCTTTCTCAGGAAAGATTTGTGAGGGTGTTAGTAAGTCTGCATTAAATGTGTGCCAAGGATGTACTGACAATAAATACTGTGCAGACAATCAAGTTGTGGCGACAGGACTCCTACTCTGGCACTGTTTACTTGCTTTGAAAATATAAACCACCTTCAGCTGTATATATTCAACTGGGTTTACTGTTGGCACAAGTGGGAATATTGAGGCTGGATATTGAGGCTGTGGTGCATAGGGAATAACATCTAATTTGCAAGGGTATTTCTGACATCAGTAAGACCACATGCATGAGGAAGGGTCAAAACTAATGCTTTCAAGGAGAATACATGCAGGTTAATAACTGTAAGTCATGGGCAAACCTTTCTATAGCTGTGGCAAAATTTGAACTTGAATTAGCGGGAAAGAAATCTGAACTCAAAGAAATAGAAATAGAATCACCATTTTGAGGCATACGGCAAAACTGAGTACCTGGATCATCTGTTTATTTTAAAGCTTATCCTTTCTCAGTCACTAACACTTCAGCTTCCCAATCTCCCTGCTTTAACTGCCACTTGAAATTTCATAATTCTTTAAAGAAGTGGCTTATGGTGAAATCTTTATAATGCAATCACCGTGAATTTGTTAGAGTTAAGAGGAAAACCAGAATATAATTTCATGTCTTTCATCTATTTGGCCAAATAGACCTTCCTTTTTTTTATTCATGACAGAGAAAATAGTAATTGTAAGCATGTGAATTATATTTCAGATGGGTTCTCCTAAATGAGTTAAACATGCGCACTATATATAAGTTAATAGTGATAATGTCTAGATTAGTGTATTAAATGTGTTCTCTGGCTCTGGAGACAGTCACATGTGAGAGAACACAATGGTTGCACACAAACTGCCTATTGGGAATGGTCCTTGGCCCACACTAATTACCAAGCCATGACCAAGAATTGTTAGGGAAAATGCTTTTTCTTTCCCAAGGATGGTTCAAGCAAGTTATTAGTACAGACAATGGAGATTCAGTGCTTATATTTGTTCACTAACACTGTTTCAATTACTAGAGTAGACATGTACCTACTTATGTCTGCAATGTTAACAACAGCTGGACAAGTGTCACCAGTTAAAGATTGTCACAGCTTTTTTTACAGCTGCTTTCACATGATCCCTCTTATCTAATTTTTATTTCATAAAACATTTTCATTTGTGTTTGGATTCATCTTGAGAGATACTATTATTTAACTTGCTGATCCTCAGGTAGGAAAAGTATCTGTAACAGTGAGGTAGAACACTGCTGGAACAGGATGTCTAAGGGACAATTGTAGTAATTAGCTGTTGGGTTTTTTTTAAAGATGAAAAAAATAACTTTTTTAACATAGATAGCATTTTTATATGCTATCTAAAGATAGCATCTTTAGATAACTAAAGACAACTAAAAATAGATCATTCCATTCAAAGTAATATCTCTCAAACCAAGTAAAACACATCTGTTTTTTGCATAATATGTATGATCACAATGTTATTAAAAAATAAATCTTATGGTGAACAAATGCTTATTTATTTTGTACAATAGATTTCCAGCTCTGATAAATAAAGTGTAATCAGTTCGTAAAAGTGATCTGTAGTTCTGGCCCAGGACAGTGGCAGAAGCTTGGAAGCATTTTTTCAGATACTCTTAGCACAGCTTAAAGTCCTATTTCTGCCACAAGGTAGACATTAAGTATGTGTTACTGCTCGCACGAATCTTAAATACAATTGCTTGTGTCTTCTGGTAGCTCATCTATGTGCCCTCATATAATACAATCTGTGCCTTAGTAATAAAGACAGAATGTGTCATTCTATCAATGGCTAGCATAATATATTATTTTTCAAAAGCTTCTTTTAGGGAAGGTAATTATTTATATCTGTGTATGTTTATTAAATTAAATTTATGCTTTTATCTTAAAAAATCTTTATGCACATTGTTTTTATTATTTTATTTTGTTAATGTCAGCACTTGAGATGAATGAGGTACTTTCAAGACATTCACCTATATTGATGGTATGCTGGTATTTTTTCCACTGAGAAAGTAGCTCTGCTTTTAACTGTTGGTCATCATCCATAAATGTAGTTGCAGTGGACTGTCCTCTCAAAAGATGCATTTCTCAATTTCATTAATAGATCTAACTGGACATTCAAATAGGAAGAAGTGTCTGTGACTCAAATGTAGCAATTTAGATTGTTAAATGGGTCACTGACTGCTTCTGGCTGGAATCAGTATAAATCCTCACTGTACCACAAGGTCTGAGAATGAAGAGATGAAGATCTAGAGCTTAAGCTATTTACTGTAATTGTAGCTTTTGCACTACTTATCTACAGTCACTCTAGGACATATAAGATCAGGGTAAATTATCTTTTACTTCATATTAGAAACCAGCTCTTCAGATTCATTACTTGCTTTTGTATAAGCATCCACATGATGTATGGTATATGTTTTGGAAGTATGAAAGACACTTCATATTTGCCTATTTTTCCATGAAAAAATACAGGTGATTTATTTAATTTAAAGAAGAAATTAGCTTTTTTAAATTCATCTTGAGACAAAAAAAAACACAGAAGACTATTTTGGCACTTTATGGCTTTCAAGGTTTTGCAATAAGCAAAAGTAATTTTTCACCCCCTAGCCAACTCTTTGTACTTGTCCTGTATTGGTGAACAATCAAAAGGATGTTCTTACTCATTTATAGGATTTGAGAAAACACAGAGGTTAATATTGTTGATTTTGTCCTCCATTGAAAGTTTTCAATAAAGTAACATGGTAAATAAGAGCATATCTACACTTAGTTTGGAAATAGACTCACACATCTTTTTGAAGATGTATCTTTCTTTGTTAAAACCTGTAATAAAAAGTACTGCAGGCTTAGAGTCTGAAATAAAAGGTAACAGATTGACTTTAATACCTCAGTTCTGCTGTTGATATCTCCAGACAGGAGAGAACAGAGTAGTAGTCTTCAATAGTGTTCTTCAACTACTAACAGAGTAGTTACTTCAATGGTGATTTCAGAAATTATACTTCTGTTAGCCTTTGTGAATAATCGTGAAAAATAATCTGAGCATATGAAACCTCAGAAGATAGAGTCACGTATAAATACTACTTTTATTCAAGATGAGCTCACAAAACTGAAAAGAAAAAAAGACTATAAAACACCTTAAGGGTGACAGAATATTTTGTATTTCACTGAACTACATAACCAAGTGCTATGTACCTCACAAAATGGAAACATTAACTTTTTTGAGAAACTTGGCAATACGCAGCTAACTTTGGAAGTATTGTATAAAGATAAACTAATGTTTTTCAAATATTTAGATTTGATGTCCAGTTTCATACTATTATTCTGTTTCTACAAGGTGTATGATGGGAAAGACAGTTCTTCACGCTCTCTGGGAGCCTTCACCAAAAATGACATGATGGGAGTTATCCTTAATAGCACCTCTAACCATTTGTGGATAGAGTTTAATACCAATGGATCTGATACTGATCAAGGATTCCAGCTCACTTATACAAGTAAGTAGCTCACAAATATGGTCTGATTGACTGTTTTGTGGGGAAATGTGTATTTCTCAACTGCAGTGATTTCTTATGGAATAGTGAAGATAATTTCCTAGAACTTAACTGTGGTTAGGAGACAAAATTTTACTTGTCTACATGGCTGGATAGGTGTTAGTAATTTAAGAACATTACTAAAAGCAAAATTGTAACCTTTCAAATTTAGAAAACATTATTGTTTTGAAGACAGCAGTGGGGTTTGAAAAAGAGTGAATTGTGACATATGTGGTTTGAATATATTAATGTTATACTGTAGCAGAAATTTTATACAGAGTCAGATTTTAAAAATGGAACATTCAATCCCTGCAGTCAAAAAAAAAAAAAAAGTACAAATAAGAATTAAAAGAGTACAGTGCACACTCTTAATGTGTCCTGACTGCTTGTCAGGGTCAGGGTGGAGTATGCTGGAAGGAGATCTGAGTGAACAAGTTTTGACAAACAGTGCATTTGTCCCACAGTTTGCATGTAATTAATTTAAAAATTTAGCTGGCAAAACAATGAGTCTTTTGGGGGTGATAACTTTGGGGATAACTAGCTTGTTTCCACACACAAAAAGAGATATTTTGTCCAGGTTTCAAGGAATGTCCAAGTTCCCTTTGCCTTCAATCTATTGCCTTTTA
>NW_008825615.1:17583532-17585271 GCF_000699105.1 Pygoscelis adeliae
ATGGAATCATAGCTCTTTCTAGTACATCTGCTGGTTTCTCTTTGGATTGGAGCCACTGTGGAATAAGCAGAAATCATTCACTTTCCCTTCTGTCTTTCTGCTGTGCTTGGTAAATCTGAAATTTTATCATCCTACCTTTAGCTTTTTTTTTTGCCTTTTTTTTTTACAGAACCATAAAGGAAAGGAAGGTTTCTCTGGCTAGATGAAATGTATTAAAGAGATATTTTTTTTTTCCCCCTAATCTAGGTAGTATATATTCTTTGTTTCTGAACCCAGAAAGAACCACTAGGCAAATCTACTCTGATTTGCCTATAGAGACTGTAGATTTCTTCCTTTGAAAAAAGGAACAAAACATTTGTTTTAAAAATAATCTTATTTTAAAGTTCTGACTTCAAGGACTTGAATCAGTTCCTTTCAAATCCTGCTACAGTGATCAGTTCCACCTACCGTTTAGAAATAGCATTTTATTTAAAGATGAAATTTTGCTTAATTTCTGCGTCCAATAGCTTGATTTTGTTACACTTCAATTCGCAATTCTAATAAGATTTGCTCTCCCATACCAGATTTTTTAATGTAAGTTAACATATGATAATTCATGTCTTGAGGCTTTTTTTCCTGGCTGTTTGATTAGTTTTGAATCTCTGTTTTCTATTCTTCCAAGTATTTTCACATTTTCTGAAGTGTGTAGACAGAATTTGACAGTCTTCTAACAGTAATCTTAACAATACTGTGTACAGATGCAAAACTCACTTTCCTATGTCTTCATAACATTTTACTTTTTTTTTGTTGCCAAATATCTCATTTAATATATCATATGTGATCAATTTGCAGCAGTTCATGTTGAAATGTTTATCTATAATGACTTTTCCTCCTGCCTGCTCTCACATGAGAAAGTCCCCATTTGTAAAAACAGTCTAATTCCTTACTTTTCACATGCATTTTCAGGAAGCCAAATTCAAGATAATTCATTTTGAGATAGTGATCATCTAATAAGGTGATTTCCATCAACTGGAATAAGAAAACGTATTCTATGTTATTTCCAAACACTTCAGTGTGGGACTTTTCACCATTTATAAATTGGTACAAGCAGAAGATGCATTCTTTTGGAATGCTTTGAAAATTCTCTGCAGTGCTGACTCCTGTTCTTTTTTGAAGGAATCCAATCTTAGCAATATTTTAAAGATTAGATATACCAGAAATTTATACTCATTATTTGATGGGATTGGAGTTTTTGGTGCAGTTCCAATGCAGTTACTAAACAAATGTGTCCATTTTGCATTTGGTAAATAGATCAAACACTAAATGATAATTATCTGTTTGGACTAATCAAGCTGTAGTTTACAGCTGGAATTAACTTCCTTGAAAGATTACTCTGCAGTTTATTTATTCACTTTTCAGATTGAAATATAATGCCAGATACTTTAAAATTACTAAAACAAAAAATTGACAGAGTGTTAATATGTGGTCTCACTGAAGGAAATGAGAAATATATATGCTGGAGTGAATGAAAACGAATAATGAATATGAACATCATAGAATCATAAAGAATGGAAAAGACCTCCAAGATCATTGAGTCCAACCATCAACCCAAAACCACCATGGCCACTAAACCATGTCCCTAAGCGCCTCATCTACACATCCTTTAAATACTTCCAGGGATGGGGACTCAACCACTTCCCTGGGCAGCCTGGTCCAATGTTTAACCACTCTTTCAGTAAAGAAATTTTTCATCATATACA
>NW_008825615.1:17586572-17601941 GCF_000699105.1 Pygoscelis adeliae
GGCGTAGCAGGTCGTTGACCGCTTCCTCTTGGATTATGGGGGGTTCATCCTGCTTGCCATCCCTGTCCTCCAGCTCAGGGGGCCGAGTACCCCAAGGATAACTGGTCTGCCTGTTAAAGACTGAGGCAAAGAAGGCATTAAGTACCTCAGCCTTTTCCTCATCCTCGGTGACAATGTTCCCCCCACATCCAATAAAGGATGGAGATTCTCCTTGGCTCTCTTCTTGTCATTAATATAGTTGTAAAAACTTTTTTTGTTGTCTTTAACGACAGCAGCCAGATTGCGTTCTAGCTGGGCTTTTGCCTTTCTCATTTCCTCTCTGCACGACCTAACGAGATCCCTGTACTCTTCTTGAGTCGCCTGCCCCTTCTTCCACAAGTGGTAAACTCTCCTTTTTTTCCTGAGTCCCAGCAAAAGCTCCCCGTTCAGCCAGGCCGGTCGTCTTCCCTGCCCATTCTTCTTGCGGTGTATGGGGACATCATAAGTCTGTTAGAAAGAGCTAGGAGAAGTGATGGTGTAAATCTAGTGGTAAATTAATTCTGGTTATTCCCTATCTGTTTGCTGAGTTCTTGCTGCCCTCAGGAGATACATCAACTGCCCTTAATTGTTGGTCTTTGTAGTACTTTTCTTCCCATTAATGGTATTGAAATTAAGATTAGTGCAGCTTTGAAGCTTGAATTTTAGAACCATTGCAATGTGTTATGAAAAAGACTAACTTAAAAATTTACTATTTTAAAAAGACTAACTTAAAAATTTACTATTTTATTTCTGTGTATCTACCTTTCCATCTTTTTTAACGTTGTGAATTCTGTGGATGATATTAAATTTACAAATACGACAGAAGAAAAAGCTGAAGATCCATGAGAACAGAAATGTGGATAAAGAAACTTATTTCTGTTTTCAGAATCTCATTACTGACATAATAAAGCAAAATTCTATAAACTCAGAATCTGAGTTGCTTGTATATATTGTAGAAATCAGAATATAAACAGATATTAAAAGAAAATTTATAAAGGATTAAAGTTCTAATGAAAACTGTTATACATGAAATTGTTTCAGGGTAAGAACAATACTGAATGGAAGCTAGAAATTATAGTAATTTTATTCTTTGATCTATAACTACAAGATGGTTTCAAGGAAACGGATTTAGCACAATGGGTAGAGATTTTTTTTACTGGAAAGGATCATGAAAAAATCTGTACTCTTTCTCAACTGTTTTGAGAAACTAAGAAATATTTTGACTGAGGACTAAAATTATAGGGATTGTATTTAAGGAAACTGCTTCAGAAAAATTGACACAATAACATTTTGTTAATATTTTAGGCTGAGATTGGCAGGGGAAGTATATATGAATGAGAGTCAATGAAACCGTAATTTGAGCAGTAGCTGAATCTGAGTCTACCAGAGGAGAAGAAAAGAAGAGGCACAAAGAAGAAAACTTGTGTACTTCATGTAAAACAAGTTTATATAAAGCCAATTCCTTAAAACTAGGGTGAAAATGTGTTAGGATGAATAAGGAGAAGTGTCTGTTTTCACTTATAGTACCTCTACAGAGGTGACAAAGGGAATGACAATGGACCTTCATATCTCAGTGCTGAGGAAACGACAATGTAAGCTTGATGGAACTACATTTTTTACCTGAGGATGATCTCAGGTTTCAGTAGATTATTCCATCTTAAATGTCTTTTATATACCAATGACATAGGAAGTAAGAGAATCTTTCAATATGAGAAGTTAGTGGATTATTTTAGTCTTAAGAATGAAGCCAAAATTGTACAAATTTTCCTTTATGTTATTTCTTACTCCTCTCAAACAGAGCTTGCAAAAATAGCAAAGTTTTTCTTTGCCCCCCCTTCCCAATATATTTTGCTTTTTAACCATCATGGGAACTGTTTGTAAAATCCAAGGAACAAAAAAGGACTTTTAAGATGGCTTTAATTCCCTAAGAGTAGAGGACATCAATAGAGATCTGCATGTAAAAATATGTTTATACATGTTGCAGCCACAACTGACTCGTGAGACAGTTACTTTTTTTGGTTGAGAAAATGCCAGTTCTTCTTTCATAATTTCAGTTTTGTAATTTGGGGCATTTTTTTTCCCCCTGTTCAATTGGAACTTTTCTCCCTCAGACACCTCTAGTTTTTGTGGGGAAGTGAAGATGTAGCCATAGACATTCCCACAGCTGGACCTACCTTTCCTGTTCACTGCTCAGTTAGAAGATTTGGCCATTCTGGTATAAAGATGCCGGTGCTTTGTGCTGTCATGTCAGTAGTAGTTAATGTTAAATTGACATTCAAATTAAAATGAAATCTTATTGATGTCACACAGTGACAGGCAGTAAAAGCAAAACACAGCTGTCTGGTAAAAGTAACAGACTGCAACTTTAAATAATGAGCAATGCAGTACAGCCTCTGAATAACAAACAGGCAGTCTCCCTGCAGTGCCTAACCACTCCCCTATCACAGTCCTGACACAAGAGGAATTTTAACAGTGGCTGTTTTCACTCATCATATGGAGAAGTGAACTTACCTCACTTGTTACTGTTTAATCGTCATTCCTTGAACATAGTCTCACTTTTCTTAGCTATTGGAAAAATGAAAACAGTCCCTCCACACTTTATCATATGTGTCATATACAAATGTTTTTTGATGCTCCGAGTATTGCATAATGCTGACTGCTCTGTGCTCTGTATGGAGTTGTACGGATCAGGGAGTACTTGGCACTATACTGTACTTCCACAGTGATCATTCTTAACTTTTGTGGAGATAACTTGTACAGTAATTTTACTTGTGTCTTATTTGGTGCACGTAGATGTCAATGTAAAAATTACTTTCACAATTTCTGTTTGCCAGCAGCTGTGTTGTTGGTTATCTTTTAAAGACATTGCCATTTTATTTACATGTCCAAAATTCATAGAAAGAAGGTAAAACACTTAAAACAATCTTCATATCGCAAAACAAAGGCTGCAATAAAGAAAGCAGTGTTTGCACTTCCTGTTCAAATACTTGTCCATCCTTGTTTTCTCTGTAAAAGTTCCCACACAG
This sequence comes from Pygoscelis adeliae, assembly GCF_000699105.1. NCBI lineage: Eukaryota > Metazoa > Chordata > Aves > Sphenisciformes > Spheniscidae > Pygoscelis > Pygoscelis adeliae. The sequence goes on from NW_008825615.1 coordinate 17,589,617, forward strand.
TTAAGAAGAAAACATTCTTTCCCTTCACAGTACTGGCTAGAACTCTCTAAACTAATTTCTTCTCATTGTGCCTGAAGATGGGTGTATGTATTAATGATACCATCCACCCACATCCTCAGAAAGTATCCCAGGGTTGTGGTGTGTAAGGAACTTTACCACTGTGTAGAACTGTTCTTTGGACTCTCCTCAGACCTGAGGGCTTTTACCAAGTTCCTTGCACTGGCGGTTGCCTGTCTGAGATAGTGTGAAGTTGCTCTTGGTCGTTATCCAGACATCTACTTTTTTAGGAGCAGCTTATCTAGCTCTTTATGGCAATTTCATGGTTCCTCAGTCCTGTGCAGGGTATAATAGAAGCAAAAGCTTCACTTATCTGCAGAATAAGCCTTGAAGTCCATTGTAATGAGTCAGTGGAAGGGTCCATCCAGGAATACTGACAGGTATTATCTGTAGGAACGTGCCTGGCTGCACTGGGCCACTCAGCAGTATGTTCTGCCTCACAACACTCCTGTGTGTTTCAGAAACAGGCAGAACTAGTTACAGACTTTATGAAGTCTGAAAACCATTCAGAGATTTGTGGTATACTCTGCAGCTAGCTTTTAATGTTCTGAAAGCCTTTCACTCACCTGTTCCTGATTCACTGCTATACGTTAAAAACGAAGTTCCATGTTAGTTCCTCAACACTTGCCTTTTATTTGTATCCTCCACTTCCCTATGATGTGAAATTATATATTTTTCTGCACTTCTGTGCTAAGATGGAAATGAGGGCTGGAAGAATTCTCACTAAGGATTTGTCTTTTTGAGAGTGAATGTTATGTAGTCTCAGATCTTAACTTAATGTTAACTTCTGCCAGTTTTGAATCCATGACCATTTCTTTCACTGAAAGCAGAGTTCTGTGTGGCTATCATTTCTGCCAGAAGAGTGGGCAAGATTCAGGCCCTTGAGCTGTGCTCAGCTCCATAGAACTTGCATCAAACTCTATCTAGTGTTTCTATAAGAAAACAGATTTAAGATTGTGCATGGATAGATTTATTTTTTTAAAATGTAGGTTTAATATTTTTATTTGCATTTATCATCCTCTATATTTAGCATGCATAGTTAGCAGTTTTACAATATTCTTTTCATTGGTCTCAAGATATACTTTTTGGTTTAAGAAATTTTGAAATACATTTCTCAGGCATGATGCACTGGTTTGGCATTCATACTATTCTGTTATTGCTAACGACTTAGTTTTAATTTTCAGTTTAAGTTCTGTGTTATAAACATTCTCTACCCCTACATCTTTCAAGGGATAGTGAAAGTTAGTGCATGGAAGGTGAATCTGAATTAGCATAATCTAAATCTATATAAATTGTTTAAACCAGAAATTAATTTAAGAGAATCCTGAACTAAAATTTAATTTAGTTCATTTCCTATTCTACAGTAATCAAAAATGTTAGAAGAATGTCAGTGAAAAAATATTCTGAAACTGCAAACTCAGTCAATTATTCTAGCACACAAGCAGACTCAAATTCAGAAATATAGTGGCTTTGCCTCAGGCTATATAGTGTCAGTTGAGCAGAACAATCCAGTAATGAAAAGAAGCTCCTGCAGTTTCCTTTCAGTAACTAATTGGTGTATAAAGATCTGTTCCAAAGAGAACCTTCACACACTGCAGTAAAAATGTAGGACAAAATTAAACAAAAAAACCCAAAAGACAAAAATCATTAAATGAGTATGTCTTAACCTATACATATATATATTCACAGGTCATTTTAACAGCAGTACAACTAACCCCAAATTAATGTAAGCAGTATTGTACACATAGAAAAAACTATTCTAAAAGAAAGTCAAAGTTGCAAAATTGAGAAGTAAAAATTTAATAAATGCCAAAAGAAATGTTAGAAATTTTAATTCAGTTCACTCATGCACAAGAATTATGATATCCTGTTTAATAACATGTTCATTTCATAGTCTCTTCCCTCCCTCCCCCCCCAAAAAGTAAACTGCCTTCTGCTTCCAATATATTCAATATTTACATAATCTGGCCACATTCTCAAAACTGTGCTTCTCCTATGCACTAAACAATGTATCTGTTCAGGGCAACATAATAAAGGAAGATTTTTTAAAAAATCTTATTCTGTGAAAATCAAAAGGTTTCACGAGATTAGGATGAATTTGCATTCAGTTTTAAAACATAGAAAAAAAAATCTTGAATAAGGCATTCAGGATTTTCAGTACAGAAGTCTTTACTAGAGTTTTCCGTTGTAGTGAATTTCAAAACATCAGCGTTTTTGCTTTTGTTTCGTTTCTTCTGTTCAGAATGAACAGTTTCATAACCTAATTCATTAAATACTTCCTCTGTATGGGTCTACCTCACAGAATAAATAATATATCAAATTGTACAGTCTGAAAATAATTTGGATAAAATTAGGATTTAAGGAATTGCTGTTTAAAATTAAAAAGACCAAATGGTTACCTGTTTCTCTGTTTACATGTCATATTGTGGCTTGTTTGCATGTCATGTTTTTTCCTGCAACCAAAGTTCCCAGTGCCCAAAATTAAAGGGAAAAAAACTTATCTTATTAGTAAATGAGCAGAAAACATTAAGATCTCTTGCAAACAGAAGATATTCAGAGAATTTAGATGAAATTAAGCATCGTTTCATATCATCATAATCAGTATAGTGTAATCTGTATTTTAGAGCCCTATCTTAAAATTTTGAAACTTTTTGACAAAGAAACAAAATAAGGTATCATGTTATGATCTTTTTTAAAAACAAAAAGCTATAAATTATTCCAGAAAGCTTATAAGTAAAAAAATCACCCACAACAACGCCCCCTCCCCCAAATCCCAAAAACTTTGTATGAATTTAAAATATATTGGTCTTACAACACTGTATAATTAAGGTTGTTTTCCACTTTTTGTTAAAAAACTTTTTTAATCATCTATGAAACTGCTGAATTTAGCTTTGGTAAATAGAGTAGATGCCAAATATATTTTCTTTTTTTTTTTTTCCTAAGACAGAAACAATGAAAAGCATTTTATTTGGTGAATATAAGCATTGAATTAACCTTTTATTGAAAAGTTATATTATCACATGCTTTGGAGATGAAAATGCTGGCATGGTGATGTTTGTGCCACAGTTTGGCATTTTGCCCATCTCAGGAAAATCTTCCCAAATTTGTGAAGATATAAATCTTTAGCTAGCTAGATTTTATGTGAGCAAGTCCTACCCTATGAACGAGCACTCCAAAATATTTTTTCTTTAATGAGCACTCTCAGCAGTCCTGGATTAGGATGGAGGTGAGTCAGTCCCCAAGCAGCGGCTACTTCAGAAAAACTTCCCCAAAGTTTTATTGCTAAGCGTGACATCACATAGTACAGAATATCTCATTGATCAGTTGAGGTCAGCTGTCCTGGTTGTGTCACCTCCCACCCTCTTGCCCACCCTGAACCTACCTGCTGGGCTGGCAGAGTAAGTAACAGAGAAGGCCCTGACACTGCAAGCACTGCTCAGCATTAGCTGAAGAAAATTAACTCCATCCCAGCCAAACCCAGTACAGATGGACATTAAGCATCGTTTCATACCATCATAATCAGTATAGTGTAATCTGTATTTTAGAGCCCTATCTTAAAATTAGTAAGTTGCCCTAGAATCTAGTCATTTTTTATAACTGAAGATTAGTAATAAGCAGGGAACAGATTTTTCAGTCATCAAAACTATGTTTCTAATTATTTAAAACTGCAAGAAGGTTATTTAAGAATAAAATTAAGATTATTCCTTCAAAAGTTTATGCATAGTATTAAAATCACCCTGCCAAAACTATGTGTATATGATATATGAGCAGAATTAGGGATGCATGTAGAAAGCAGACTATTTGGAAGAAAGAGAGTTAAAGAAGATGAATGCTATAAACCTATTTATTTCTATTTCTTCTGCTTCCATAAACTTTCTAGGTGGGGAAAGTTGCTCAAGACAGAATGATGAAAGGTAGAAAAGATTTATGTGTTTCTCATTGTCTAAGTTGTTCACCACAGAGTGTATTTAGAACTTGATTTTCAGAAGTGTGGGGCATCAATACCGCTAGCCAAAATAACAGCATCAATACCGCTAGCCAAAATAACAGGTTCTGTGGGCATGTTGTTCCCCTGTCAGTGTGGGAAAGAATGAGCACAGTTGCAGATGATGGGGCTCTTTAACTTTCAGTCCTGTCTGTGCCATGTTGAGTTTTATAAGCTTGTACAAATCTTTTTCCATGTTTCAATCCATCCTTTATGTTCATGGTGACTTGATTAAGAGTATTCTAGAAAAGGCTGTGGGGAAATGAATGCATTTGTAATGACTGAAGTGTTTGGTAGGTGTTAAGCCAAAGTACCTCACACTAAATAACACAAGAAAAAAAATGTATGTGTCCATGTTATTTCTTCTCCTTTTCTCCCCCCCGCCAATAAAAAAGGTCAGACCAGTGCTCTTCTCACAAGTAGCCTACAGAATATTTTTAAGTACTGACTGTATCAGTCATTTCCCCACTGATTATAAAGAGGGCTTAGACGTGGAGCATTCCTGAAGATATTTCTCTATAGACACCTGAAGTTAGATTTCTTAAACTCACATGGAATCTCACCTTTAATCCCTGCTTCTCTTATATTCAGTAAAAATTTTAATTAATTATTCATTTGCTTGCTGATTGCAAAGCTTACTTGTATGCTTTCTATATATGCACAGTAATCATCTTGATGCAGGCACATGTATTTGCATACCTATTTCTTGCAAGTATTATTATTTATCAAAAGTATTTTCTTTCAATAAAATCATCACATACAAAAACTGTCTTCTACTACCTGTTTACGTATATTTAACTTGCTTCTTAAATTTATAATTTTTTTCTTTTGTATGTGTGGATGTTATAGCTCAAAAGGGGAGAACAGAAATTTTGAATACAACATGGACACAAAGAATCTGGTTTGAAATTGATGGGGAAAGGCCTTAAAACTTTTTGTAATATACTTATTACAGAAGAAAATTACAGAAAAGAGTTATTTTCTTTTTCATTTTATGCTCAAAAGACCTGTTACTGACAACATGTATTAACATCACTATTTTACATTTTACATGTTTACATAAATTTTCTTACATGTTGCTTATGTCAAGAAAAAGTGCTGAAACTCCTATTAGAAAGTATTATCCATTGAATGACTGTCTCAACAATATAGTCAAACGTGAATTGCCAACAGGTAGCAAAGCTTTTGAGAAACTGAAAGTGTACCTCTCAATTTCCAAAGGATACAAAGCAGCAGGTATCGTTACTTATTGTGAACTCATTCTGCTGCACAGGAATGTAGAAATATATCCGTTTATTTGAAAAACGTGGCTCCCTTGGTCTCTTTCAGATGATCTGTGTTAGAATGTAAAATATTCAGTCACCAAGACATAAAAATATTTCAGCCCTACTTACAAAAACTTTACAGATCCAAGAGAAAGAGGTCTGGGGCTAGTTTTGTCCCAGTGTATACAGCCCATGCTCATTTGTCATCCTAGGCTCTTTCATGCAAGTTTCTGATACCTCACTATAGCCACACTATCTAAACACTTTTCTTTCTAGAGACTTCTCTATCATTCTAATTAGGTAGAGATTTTGTAATTGGCACGATTTCCAGTACATAATATAGACTTTTTTTTTTCTCTACAACTGTAGGTTTCAATAACACTTAAATGGTTCCAAGACAGAATAAAAATGCCAGGAACTCTCATTTTGAATTACATTGATTTAATTAAATAGATTATGTTATGGATGTTTAAGATGTAACAACTGCAGAATGAGTATTTGTTGACATTTACATGCATTTAGAAATCCGTTATAGACTGAACATTAACTCAAGTATCATTTCATACTTTTAATTACTCTTTGGTAGTTCAAAAATGATTCTGTGTAAAACATATAGATTATGTTTATGAGCTTAAATTACTTGAGATTTAGATAACACTAACAGAGTTCTTGTTGTTTCTAATGTTTTCATATTTCCTTACTTTTTTAATATTAAAACATCTGTTAATATTTCCATGTATGTACTGAAATATGGTTTAAATATGTATTTGCCCTTCTTTTTTTGGAGTCATCCCAAAATATTTTACCATGTCACTTTCAGAAGCTGAAGATAGATTGTACATATTTTATGAGCTCTGTCTTCCATGGCAAGTAGAAATGAAAAGACAACATCACCTTTTCGCTGAGCAGGGCCCACCCAGTCTATACTTACGGTATAATAAGTAATATAATTATTAGAGATTATTAAACACTATTTGGAGTCCCATGGAGTGTGCTTTTAATCCTTTAGTGCTTAATATATGAATTGCAAAAACTTTTTTACATTCAGAATAATTAACCCATCATGGTTTGTCTTGTGAAGTTTTTAAGGGCATTAGTGGTATTGCTGTTTTAATAGTATTTCCCCATCTGTAACACACAGTGATATTAATAGGAAAATATATGAGTATAAATTTACTCATCTAAGCTGAGATCATTGATAGTGTTGACCTACACCTATATGCTTATATATACTATGCTTTCAGGACCTGTTCTTCTTTAGATTAGACATCTAATGTTTTGCAAATACCCCAGCTGGCATTTCTTTTAAAATGTCTTTACAGTTTTGTCTGGTAGGCTTTCTGTTTAGATTTCATACTACAAACTGCCAGAGTCCACAAAAGTTACAACACATGTTCACGTTTCTTTGAATTTACAAGAAAAAATTCCCTCCAAATTATTATTTTTTTTCTTTTTACAGCCTGGTGGCTACTGTATTTCTTTACTTGGTGGTTGCAGTGTTTTGGGATCAAATCTGAGTCCAAGGTTCCATGATCATTAAAAATGAATCTGTGCAGCATCAAAACACCCAACAGTGCAAATCTGATCTGAATCTGGCATGAATACAATTGAATTTCTGTAAAATTTGCTAGAGCATACAGAAGGAAACTTATGAGCATTTTGTGCTTTTATGCCAGTTTTATATATGGTTTGGTATAAAGTCAGAATGGCATTGACAAACAATAATTAATCCAACATAAAGCTTGTAAATAAAGTTAATCTGTCAGAAATCGTTGAACAAATTTGCACTGTGGGACCACAGTATTAAGGACTGTGATGTTACATTTATTTTACTGTCAGTTCAATTATTTCCTCTGTTTTAAAACTGTTCTCTTCCATCTCCATGGGTAAAGTTTTAATTGCTGTAGTATACTTTGTGCCAAAGCATGAACAAGGTTTACTAAGCCAGAAAGAAAAAAAGGAAGGAATAAAGCCCTGCAGCCTAATTTCTTGGGTGTTTATAGGGGACCTATATTCTGATCCCTAATAACAGTGTGCTTATATTTTCTACTAAGGCAGAAATAATGTAACATGCCTCAGCATTTCTTTCTGTAGGAAGTAAAATTCAGATGAGTACAATAGCTCACAATTTAGAGTGTCTTTCTTGCTTTTGTCCACTTTCTAGACCAGGAAAGTTCTATTTTTTTCCTCATACTCCTCATAGAAGTCTTAGTATTGAACTCAAGGATAGAGTTTTCAAGTAGGGACCAAATACCTAAATGTTGATAATGCATACCTTTTCGGTGCTTACTTTTTTGTGTGTCTGGCTTTAGGAGAATGATTATTTCAAAATACTTTAGGATTTCTTCCAGAAATAGGAGTAGGAAATTACTTATTTTAGATTACTTTTCATATAGCCACTGTAGGGTTACATGCAGTATAAATGCACATATATAGGTATGTATGGTAAGTAAACTGTATTCTTCCTTTCAAAATAGGTGAAGAGAAAATTTGCAGACATCTCAGAACTTGATCAGCTTCTGTTAAAAGTACACTGTACTACATAGAATCTCTGAGAATTTCCCTTGGGGACACAAAATGAACACGTGCTTCTTCTACCTGAATTCATATTGAAGACAGGTTTTGGAGGGTACAAACCTGAAGCTGAACTGAAAGGTGTGCTCCAGGGATGCACTTAGCATACTCCACCCATTAATGGACACAAAAGCTAGTCCAAAGTAAAAACACTTTAGTGCAGATAGTGTGGACATAGTGTCCTCAGCTTCATTGTTTCACTGCCCAGATTTGCTTCTACTTACTAATGTACTTCCTTCCCTCCTTTCTAGTATTTTATTTCTTTTTATATTCTTTCTTTCCTGTCTTTTTATAGTGAATGAAGAGAAATAGACCTTTTCAGAATTGCACAGTTTATCCAATCTTTTTTAGGTATCTACTTTAAGATGAGATTAATCATATCCCATAAATTACTATTGACTCTAAAAGACAACTGGTTTAAATATGGCGCTTCTACTGTACTGCACTACTTACTAATGTAGGTAGAACCACAGTACCCATCATAACTGAACTGAGTTGAAAGAAATTTTCTGCATACATTACAGACATGTCAATAATTTTTACCCTGATAACTGGTATTTCTACATTCCCGATTATTTATATCAAATATGACAGAACAAATCACATTGGATAAATAGTGTCAGGAAGTGATAGCAAATAATCAAGATGTATTCTGGCTGTTTTGGTTTTAATTTAACTGGCTTTTATCGATTCATTGTCCTGATAATCCTATAATGAAACTCAGGAAGTTTTTCAGCAGTAAGAATACTGGCAGAATTTCTCTGACTGCTGGCTCGTTTCAATGTCAGGTAAACCCAAGTACTGTGACTGTATGGAGCTCATGACCATATTTCCCCATTGTGAAAGTTCACAGCATCTACTTTAACACTGAAGTCCTGTTGCAACATTTCAACAATGAAATTTCACAACAATATGGTCCTTTATGACAATTTACACCAGATGTACAAGAGCATCAGGAAAAAAGGGAATGGGAAGTTCTATTTTTTGTGTATGATGAGAAGGGGAAGAAATTGGATAAGAAGAGCTGGAAAGGCAGCTTGCCTGTGAAACACAGGGCAAGATCCTGCTGTCTTTGCGTATGATTAGCAGCACCTACTTGCATGTGAAATACCCCAATTTTTAATAGGTCTACTAAAAAACAGAGACAGTCTTGCTTGTGGAAAAATGTAGTGAAAGTGTGGCCACAAATTATATACTGTCATTCTTGTATTTTTTCTAGAGTATTCAAAGTGGCATTTTTAAAATTTGTCATAAAAGCCAGCAGTTAGTTTGTTGGATGTCCTTACAGGGAATATTCTATTTTTTGGATACAAAAAGCAATAATACTTTTTATTTTGTCATACTGAATGTTTGTGCGTAATGTATTTTTCTAGGCATAATATTGTGAAAACAACCCTAAAAATGAGACTACCACTGGACTTTTCCTGCATTAGTAATAATTAGAAGAAATTAAAATCAATACTAATTTTCCAAGGTGGTCTTCTGATAAAAATATCTGAATAATCTAAACAAAACAACAAATGAAGGGTTTAGTGTCTCAAGGATATTTAAATTTAGGTTTTATATTTTTGCTTCCATTTAGATATTTTTATTTGCATGTTATTTTTTTCTGTATTGTTTGTGAAATAGGAAATTGAATTCTGATACCCAAGACAGTGAGTGGTTATGTTCTCTACAATCAGCTTACCTAACACTTTACCTAAAAAAAGAAAAAAATGTATTAGATTTGAGTTTAAAATAGACTGACAGAAAATCTCAAGTCCTCTATGCTCCCACATAACTAAAGAAATGCTCCCACAGAATCTCAAAAATAAGATTTTAAAAAGTAATGTATTACTGTATGGGACTTCATGTCCTCTGACATAGGTTGAGAAATTCCTATATATACTGCTGTGTACTCAGACACAGTGTCTTTACCAAAGCTGTTTTTTCCTACTTATAACTTGCAGAGGTATTATGTCATTTACAGATACAGAAATACAGTTCAGTGAGTATTTGTAGAGTATGAGACTCTTGAAGAAGCAGGCAATTCACCTTGGGATAGTGCTATTGACAGGTGAAAAAGTCTTTCTACATTTGGAGAATGATGGCTCAAGAACAACTGTAAAAGTATGCTAGACTTAGAGACACTTAATCTACAGTTATGATATTTATGTTAAAAGAGTAAATGGACAAAATCATTAAATTTCGTGTGATTGACCTAGACCAGTCTGAGGTGGTGGAGAGGAAAAGCCAGTAAGTAATTAACTAATTTATTCTCCTGTTATTGCAACATTAATTGAATTGTATGTTATATACAGAAGTTCTAGGCAAACTTTTTCTTTCTTTCTTTCTTTCTTTTTCTTTCTCTTCCTTCCTTTCTTCCTTCCTTCCTTTCTAGTATTTTATTTCTTTATAAACATACACACACTTACACAAAATTTTGTAATAAAAATCAATACATTTTAACATGTGGATGCTATGATATATACATACTACATATGTAGCAATATAACAGAAATAATTTCAGAACCATGTTAGTCAAAATAATGCCAAGGACTAGTAAATCATTTTACAGGTTGGATATTTTAGGCTTAAAATAAACAAAACCCAACAATTATTTGCCCCAGGAAGTTTTTATGTTAATAAGTAATATCAAGGTCATTTCATTTAATGATTAATTTTGTATCTTTGTATCAGATTATATTTAATTCAATTATAGTATTCTAATGTAGTAGTAAAGTGAATTTCAACCTGTGATCTGTGGGACCTCATGGATTTCTGCCACAGAGTCTGCAAATGTAATCAAGAAAAGCAAGCTTATTTTTAATAGAGATAGACTTTTATAGTAATGTAGCTCACTTTGGAGAACTTGTAGCAGTCTACAAAGCAAAGGAGGTGGAAAACCTCTATGTTAGTGGATACCTGAAGGTATAAGTGACTTGCAATAATGATGCGAACTATTAATTAGCTAAAGGAAAAACAGAAAGATCTTTTGTGTTACTTAGTCCTATTTCAAAGCAAGAATAGAGAAAGTGCAGGCAGGCTATGGTAGGCTTCTGTCAAACTTCTAAAGCTTGCGGCAGGATCTCTTTAACTCTTCACATCAGTGAGGTTTCAGAGTCCTCAGGGATCATTATTGCAGATGAGGGGAAAACGGAACAGTGCATCTGCCACGTATACTATGCAAACAGATTGTAAAAAGATAAACATACTAAACTTGGTTTTGTACCATTCAGGAAGCCCTTATTCTGATGAATGAGGGGATCTAGTGACTTTTATAGACACATCATCCTACAGAAGCAGCACTGCAAAAAGGAGAGAAGAAATAAGATTCTCTGGCATTGCATCATATATATTTACACACTTGTGCAAAACTGAATGCTAAGTGGAATACATGAAATGATAGCAAGTCGGAACAATAATTTTATCCCAGTCTTGACATCATCTGTAGTGAAGATGGCTATATAGCAAGCTAGAAGGGCTTGTTTGTCCAAAAGTTTGTTTCATTTCACCCAAATTTATCTGTTGGTCTTATAAAAGGTACTACCTCTCCCTGACAACCTTTTCTTCTTTATATGGTAAAAGGTAGTGGAGAATCAATCTCTTGTGTAGCTTTCTAACTATATATCAGTCTTATGGAAAGTTTATTTCACCACACACAAATCAATTCTTTAATTAGGGTAGTTTCATGTGTCATTCACATGCCACTGCCAATGGTAACCAAATGCTCCACCTACTAAAGGATGGGAAAGTGTCTAAAAGCAGGTGGCAGAGAAATAGTATTACACTGGTTCATGCTGTCAAATCAACATTAAAATATCACCACATTATCTATCAAACAACTTACATTTTCAGTGTTTTAAGTAAATGTCTTTGTATGTTTAATAAGGAGATTAAAATTATGAAATATAGCTATTTCTTGTGAAGTTCAGCTCATCTGAATGACCTAATCATCTTGGCTCTTTTTATAGTGAATGAAGAGAAACAGACCTTTTCAGAATTGCACAGTTTATCCAATCTTTTTTAGGTATCTACTTTAAGATGAGATTAATCATATCCCATAAATTACTATTGACTCTAAAAGACAACTGGTTTAAATATGGCTGTTTATATAAACGATGCTTAGAGCTAATTGAAATGAATGCTACCCTTTTTTTGTCTGGAAACTGAGCGTGTGTACTTGTTTCATTTTTGTCAACAAAGTGAAATTGCAGGAATGTGCAAATATTCATATGGAAAAAACCTTTTAGCAAGGGAATAATGATAAATATCTATAATCCATTTGTACTGTGTGTGATTATACATACTCCTTCTGACACACAGGCTGCACCTCTGTCAGTAAACTAAACATTGTCAGAGTATGAGTGTGGGAAAGTGATTGTCTAGACTGCTGAAATGTTAGGGTAAATGCTAGCATGCTTCTAGCTTGGGTTGTCTAGCACTCTCCCAAACAATCTCAGGT
>NW_008825615.1:17602407-17610879 GCF_000699105.1 Pygoscelis adeliae
TAGTCAGTTAAGGAGAGTGACACCGGGCACCTCCCTGTGGCTGGCTTCTGGAGCTTTCCGTGGGGCATTGTCTGCGCTTACAGCACAGACGTGTGGGCCTTGTCCCTTACAACAGTGTGAGCTAAATTCCCAGGAAGTGGCTTGTAGACAGCCATGCTGTTTTGAAGGGTAATTGAGTTTAACAGTGCATGGCTGTGGTCAGAGCATGCTCATTGGTCTTGGGGCTTGACACTTCTTAAGATATTAGCACAGATAGAGGTGCAGTGTCTGTGTGATGGAATAGCATTCTTTTTTGAGAGTGATTCCTTTTCCCTAGTTCTAGATACTTAAAATTCTGAACTACCATAGCCTACTAGATAAAGAGAGAACCTAGGCTCAGTTTACAGTAAAGGCAGAAAATATATTTCCAGAAGCCGATTGAACTGACTGATCTTAGACAGCTATCTAAATATGAGTTGGTTTGTTTTCTTGAGATTCATATTTCTCTACTGACTATGAAAGTAGCCTAAGCTAACTAGTTCAAATTTAGCCCTCTAATTTTCAGAAGCCTGAGTTATGACAGGTAAATCGCAACTTCTGTGTCCAATTTATGAACAAAGAAAACAAAGGCATTTTGTGTTTCATCCTGGTTTTGGCTGGGATAGAGTTAATTTCCTTCCTAGTAGCTGGTATGGTGCTGTGTTCTGGATTTAGCATGAGAATAAAGTTGATAACACACTGAAGTTTTAGTTATTGCTAAGAAGTGCTTACACTAGTCAAGGACTTTTCAGCTTCTCATGCCCTGCCAGCGAGAAGCTGGGAGGGGGCACAGCCAGGACAGCTGACCCAAACTGGCCAAAGGGATATTCCATACCATGTGACGTCATGCTCAGTGTATAAACTGCGGGGAGCTGGCCAGGTGGTGGTGACTGCTGCTCGGGAACTAGCTGGGCGTTGGTCAGCAGGTGGTGAGAAATTACATTGTACATCACTTATTTTATATATTATTTTATCATTATCATCATTATTATTATTATTATTTTCCCTTCCTTTTCTGTCCTATTAAACTGTCTTTATCTCAACCCATGAATTTTACTTTTTTTTTTCCCCGGTTCTCTCCCCCATCCCACTGAGGGGGGGGAGTGAGCAAACAGCTGTGTGGTGTTTAGCTACCTGCCAGGTTAAACCACAACAGTTTTCAGAGGACTGAGTTTTTGGACAGCTTTAGCATCTGTACAGGAGGAAAAACAAGGTATTAGCCTACTTGCCATTTTTTCAACTGAGGTTGAACTTTTCAGCGTCAGGAGAAAGGCAACGAGAAAAATGTGATATCAACTCTAGTTTGTGTATTTGTAAAGTAATGAAAGGTTGTCTATGGATATGTTATTTACCATAAAGATGTCTGATTCTCTCCTAATTAGTGAAAGGCCTCATGTAGAAAATAAACTGGAAACAGCAAGCTGAAGGGAAGACCAGCAGCTTGATTCAGAACCACATAATGAAGCTGTTCAGTAAAATAAGGACAGCAAAATGGAAACCATTTGTAGAGTCAGAATTACTTCCTTGGGTTGGGGACATGACAGTAATTAATGAAAAATCCACAAATCTGACTGGAGTTGAGAAAGATGAATTTGAAACCACTCTTTATATTGCTCCAAGAACTGGAGCTCAAGGCAATAGGAGAGATATAGACTGCATCTGTACATTTTAGCAATGCTATATGGAGAAAATGCAGAAAAGAAAGGGTAAAATATGGAAAGAGTTATAACTGCCCAGAGCAGAACTGCTCATTCCAAGGAGCACAGAAGAAGCTGTTTATCCCATTCAACATGTTAATAGGCCAAAAAGGGGAATGCTGATTGAAAGTGAGTGTAGAAATATTTCTTCATTTTCAGCAGAGCATAAACTGAAGTCATGCTGTCTTGACACTAGGATCGATGAAATAACCTTTGCATTTTCTTCCTGAGTTCCCACTATGGTCTACTGGCTTTGTTATGGAGATTAGATGAGGAGGTGAAGCTCCCACTTAGTGCCAAATACAGGTTCGATACTGCTTCCTTCCCTCTGAATAAAAAAGAATGAAATAATAGAAGTCGTATAAGTTAATAAATTGCTCACTAATCTCTTTTGTGATAGTGTAGATAATACACTTTCTTCAATAAACTAATGCCATAATCAAATATCAAATGAATAATTAGTTCTTGGTGTTTCAGTTTCTGATTTACCCAAATCATATATAATTTATCTTTGGTCACTGTGGATACATCTAATCTAATTGAATCATGAGAATATAATTTGCATCAAGATCAGATTCATTTGCATTATGTTTTGGTTGATATTTTATATCTTTGTGTCTTTTTTCTTCTTTTCCCTTCCCATTTCTGTTTGTAGGTTTTGACCTAGTGAAGTGTGAAGATCCTGGCATACCAAATTATGGCTACAAGATCCGAGATGAAGGACATTTTATAGACACTGTCATTTTATACAGCTGTAATCCTGGCTATACAATGCATGGTAGTAGTATTATGACCTGCTTAAGTGGAGATCGAAGAGTTTGGGACAAACCTATGCCGACTTGCATAGGTAATATGGATTGTGATAATGAAAGATTTTGGTCTGGTGATTCAAAAAAAAAATCTAATGTTCTGTCTTTCTATACTTTATCATATTACAATGGTGTAAACATACTTTAAATTTCAAGTAACAATTTACTGTGGAAATCCAAGTATAACTTCTCTGAAACAGATGGATGGCTAGTAATAGCTAGAAAACTGCTGGGAAACACTTCTTTCTATAGGGCAGCCTTTGATGAAAGACTGCTGCTTTGATTCTGATGATATCCTGGGTCATCGAGTCTGATATGCTATCACAGGCAATGGTATTATTTAAACACTTCACAAGCTAAGCAAACCCCATCATAAAGAAGATTAAGATATTTTTTACCTTATCTGTTTTCATCGGAAATTATTTCAACATCTCATTCCTATGAAGATATTTTCTAATTTTCAACCCACATCAGTGGATTGTTTTATCTGCGTGCTCTTGAGTCATTGTTGCCATGCTAGGATACCCCATCAGTCAGAGCCTTGAGGAAGACCTTTTCTTTACACATCACGTGTCTTCAAGTCTTTAAAACTGTGTTTCATTATGACCAACATAAATGTTAAATAGAGAAGTAACTGAACACCGGTATAGTTATTGCACATTGTACCTTTGCTAGGCAGTTTCTCTCCTCCATTTTTGCTTTCCGGTCCAGCAATTACCAGTCACTTCCTGAGTTTGTTTCACACGGAGTTACCTTGAGTCTTTGGGAAAGTCTTTCTTTCTATGTGTCTTCTGATGCTTAGTTTTTGCCTCCACTGCCTGCTGCAGGCAGGCCACCAACTGCTTTCAGCACTCACCTGACCTGTAGGATCCTTGCTTGTTGCCTCTCTCCCATATTGGGTGCTACATTCTCCATTCCAGGAGCTGCTTCCATCACAGTCTACAAAGGAGCAAGCTCCCTTCCTCTCAAAAATTCAGCTTACCCAGAGGGTAAGTGCCAGAAAAACATCAGTGAACAGCATTTCTACTGTCTTAGTAGAGGTGTTATTTTTCCCACTTGATTCTAGAATTAGATCTGTAAGTTTTCTCTTATATGTATGACAGGTCAAAACAACTCTTTCCAGTTTTGATTTAAATAAAGACTTTTCCAGGCTTTTTATACATTCAAGTCCCCAAGCTTTTCAGTTTAATTGGCTATCTTCTTTTTTTCTAAGTTTGCCCTTTTGTAAAGAAGAGCCATAATTAGTCCTACCTTTGCCTATCTCCCCATTTAATTTAAATGAAGTCATTACTCTAAGGTCATTTTCTATGATATTTTCTTGTGCCTGTGTTCACGACCAAGTAAGTATTTGAATCAATTCTAAAATACTTGTTAGTTCCAAGTCTATTAGGTAAATAAATCCATCTGTCTACCTATTTCCTTTTCTTAGTATGATGATTTGTCCTCCAATATATATGTGGGATGTTAAAATCTCAACCATACAGATAGGGAACCCACGATCAAGTGGATCTAAAGAAAATTTGCATCTTTGATTTTGTAGAACATCTTTCATAACTCTTCTCCAAAATATATTTGACCAATATGTTTTTTTTTTTTATGCTGACTTTATTTACTTTACTGCATCACTACTATGTAATGCTCCCTCCACTCCCATATCTCTACCTGTATTTCCAGTTTTCTTGATAACAGTATACTTTCAAGCTTCTATAGTCCACTTACGATTGCTACCCTATCTTTTTTTTTTCATTGTAGTTTGATTTTGTACCTTCATTACTAGATTTGGTTTCTGTATTTTGTTGCTAAGACTTGTACCAAAATCTCTTATTTCTTGAGGTTCTCACTTCACCTCTAAGTAGAATTATGTCCCAATATCAATAGAATAGTCATTTTTCTTTTAGTATCCTGAGACAGGTTTTGTTCTTGCTTTCTGTCTGTTCAACCACAAAGCTATCTTTCTATGTAACTTTATCTCTTTACATATCTTTTTATTTGCTGTCCTTGTTCCTATCTTTAAAATCAAATTTGGGAATTGCATCAGTTTTGTATAAACTCTCTCTTCCTATTTCTCAATTTAAGACTCTTCTGAAACATTAATTAGCTCCCCAAGAAGTCAAATGTTCACCATTCTCTCTAAAAAATCTTCTAAACGTGAATCGTTCTAAACAGCCTTTCACAAACAGTCTGTTACCTTTGTTAAATTGTTATGTTTTTTCTACTGTTCTGTGCACAGGAAAACTTGTCAGGAAGATCCCTGAAAACTCAGTTAAGCATCTGAAGATCATTTCATGCTCTCTTTTTTTTTTTTCTACTTTTGTTCTGCTTCTGTAATCCTTTCTTTCTTCAGTTTTATCTTATGTTATCACAGTTTTATCTCTTCCTACTCTGATTTGACTGGCTTCCTTTTCTTCCTTTTTCTTAAGTTGTCGTGAACTTCCAAACATCACTTTCTTTCTTAGACAGATTTTCTTAATATGCTCCTGTTTATGCAGACCTATTCTTTTTTGCTTGTTGTGTTTTAGATCAGCATTTGCTATTTGCTGTTGTCTCCAGTGACATTTACATTCATCATTGTCTTTATAATAATTTCAATTTCATTCACAAAAAATTTCAAGCCCATACGTAGACATATTCCACATAATCTACACCTAGTCATCTTCAGTGATACACTGCTATATTGGTCTTAGTATTCATTTTCATTTTCTCTATGTTCTAAACCTTAACGAAGAAAACAAACGAACTCCTGTAATTCCTTCTCTAGAAGATTATAGAACTTGTTTGAATACGTCACTTCTATTAGTTATAGTATAGTTATTTACTTTATGGAGTATATTCTCTGAGGTGGTGATTTTACAGTGTGCTCATTTCTGCATATTGAAAAACAAACTTTTTGGATTTTTTGTTAGAATCACTTTTGAAAGTTTACTTTTGTTCTGCTTCTAATTTTTTTTTTTTTAAATATATGAACTATGTAATGCATCATATCAAATTTTATCGTGTATTCTGTTCCTAAATGAGTCTTCTCAGAATTCTAAAGCAAATCTGTCAATTAGTTTGAGTTTAAATAATTTCGGTTTCACTGAGTTATCTTGAGTTCTTTGGTAAATACAGTATTGTATCAGTCATTTCTTTGTCTGTAGTTATCTATCACAGTGATTATTGCATTCTGAACTTTCTTGTATAATGAAAATCAACTGAAATCTTAGGCAAAGGTTACATTTGAAGAAATTATGTACTAAAGCAGCTTTCTGCTGTGGTTCTATTAATAATATGTAGTGTTTTGAGTGATCAGACCAGCAGGATAGGTAAATCAGTTGTCTTGTTTCCTCTACAGTTATTTTCCTTCCTGGTAACAATTTGGTTGTCAGCAGAGACTTGGTGGCATGTATAAGACTTATTACTTGTTAGGAGTGTTGCTGATAGATTATTTGCTCCAACTGCCATGGTTCTTCCATCATCTGTGTCTTACATTATGCTTGCTGTACAGCTGTGCTTGAAGAGTTCCCCATGGTAGCGTTTGTTAATACCACTACTTGTAAGGCAACACTGTAAATGAAGTAGGAATTCAGGTACATCACTTAACTGAGAAGTTACTGAACCTTTTTGGTTCAGTGGCACCTGACTGTTACACAGTTCCAGTTTCATCAGGATGCATCTTTATACTGGCCAGACAACAGTATGATGCTCTTAACAAGCAACATGAGAATCATTTGATTCTGGATGTTTAGCACTGCAATTGGTCTCTCCACAAAGTTAAGATAGCATTGATAATAAAAATGTTTTAAACCACACACTGTATACTTTTAAATCATAGCTTTCTGATCTACTCTCTTACTTTGTAGGTGTAGGGCATTTAAATTTTTAGATACTAAAGGAAATTACTAGGCAATACCTAACTGTTTTTTGACGTAATTAAACTTGAAGTTATATAGAAGTAACTTGAAAGCATTAAACTAAAGGCATTTTGACATTAGAACAACAGAGAAAGTGATTTTAATTACAAAACCCAATGCTGTAAAGTCTGAATTTGAGCATTCAGTGTTACTTAGAAAAGCCAAACATATTAGATGGGACATTCTGAAGTATTTTTGCTCTATTCCTGATGCTAAAATTGTGCTTTTGTAGTCTCAGTTCATATTGAACTACTCTCATTGGTAAAATAACATAATCACAGAAGTATGGTTTATTGCTTTATAACAAGGTAGGAATGAGAACATTATATGTGCATTTTTAACTCATGTACATGTCCTCATTTGTATGTATGTGTATTAGTTCAGAGATATTAGGTAATTCTGTAACCCTTTTAGAAGACAGAGAGCTGTGGAATGGACAGAAAATGGAAGTGCAAAATATTATGATCTTGTTAAAAATAAATGTAATCCTTACTTATTTTGTAGCTGAGTGTGGTGGTCGAATTCATGCTGCTACATCAGGGCGCATTTTGTCCCCTGGTTACCCAGCACCATATGACAACAATCTTCATTGCACTTGGATTATTGAAGCAGATCCAGGAAAGACAATAAGGTACGTGCTTAATTTCAATATGGTTGACTTCAGTACTTTATAAATTATAGTCTGTGCCTCACATTCTCACACTCTTCTACACAATTTTTTGTTTATTAACTCCTTACATTAATAAAGTTGATGCTTGTCATGCTGGCATCTATGAATGCCATTCCTCCAGGGAACCTGGGTACCTAAATTGTGTAGGGGACACGTAGGCATCTAATTCAGAACTGTGAATTCCGTTAGATAATATGGCCTGTAAATCTTCAGTGTGGTAGAGTGCTGCACTGCTATGCCTCTTTCTACCTGTAAACAACCTAGAGTGCCAAGCTGTCAACTGCGGTTTCAAAATTCTTCCCTTAAGTCATTATAATGGCATTCTTTTCTATCTTACTGTCACATTCAATGTAATAATTTGTTTTAAATCAAATATAATTATTCAGTACTTTTTCTTAAATACATTACCTCAAGCAGCCATAAAGTTCCTGACTCTCTGTCAGGTGTGCTCAGACATCGGGCATCTTGGACCTTGTTGGGTGTCTATTACGAGCTGTCTTTTTGTCATGAATGATTTGATCTGATGAGGAACTGACAATTACAACAGCAGCAGAGAAGATTAGTGCTATAAAGCTTTATATACAACTCTGAAGGGTTTTCATTTATCACTCCTGCTCTCTTCCATCATATCATTATTAACATATATAACATTTAGAATTATGTGTCAGACTTTTTCCCCATAATCAGTTGAATAATAAGACCGGCAACATCTCAGAAGACACTGAGAATAATCAAATTTGAGAAAAATGTCAAGATTTTAATAAGAAGTGCAAACAGGACTGAGAAAATCCTTAATATATAAGGACTGGAAGATTTCTCCACAAAGAGTAGGCAGCATAACAAAAAAAGGAAGAAATTAGAAGAATACAGAAAATGAGGGAAACACAACTGGTGACTAATGCAAAAAATAAAGGTACATGCCTAGAACAATGCCCACAGCATTCTCCTAGAGAAGCTGGCGTCTCATGGCTTAGACAGGTGTACTCTTCGCTGGGTAAAAAACTGGCTGGACGGCCAGGCCCAGAGAGTTGTGGTGAATGGAGTGAAATCCAGTTGGTGGCCGGTCACGAGTGGTGTTCCCCAGGGTTCAGTTTTGGGGCTGGTCTTGTTCAATATCTTTATCAATGATCTGGATGAGGGGATTGAGTGCACCCTCAGTAAGTTTGCAGATGACACCAAGTTGGGCAGGAGTGTTGATCTGCTCAAGGGTAAGAAGGCTCTGCAGAGGGACCTGGACAGGCTGGATCGATGGGCTGAGGCCAACTGTATGAGGTTCAAGAAGGCCATGCAGTGCTACAGGCTTGGGGAAGAGTGGCTGGAAAGCTGCCTCTCGGAAAAGGACCTGGGGGTGCTGGTTGACAGCCGGCTGAACATGAGCCGGCAGTGTG
>NW_008825615.1:17611901-17628691 GCF_000699105.1 Pygoscelis adeliae
GAGGTCTTTTACCTTAATGATTCTATGATGATGATGGAATGATCAATGACTGAATGATGGAATCTAGAGCTTTTATTTCTGTAATGATTTATGGAAAGATGATGGAAGGATTCAAGAACTCAGGCAGAAGGAAATTAGTAATACAAGAGGAACTTCTAAAACAGTTTTTCCTCATCAGTTTGACATACTGACAATAAAAACTATCATACTTTGCTGTTGATGTATAGCTAAATCACTCACGTGGAAGGAATACCAATATTTAAAGACTATTTCAGCTCAGTTTTGCTGTAGTAACACACAGATTCAAAAACTTTAAAATGGCAAATTCTGTTCAATATTCAAGCTATTTTGTCCACCCCCAACAGGAATTTGTTGTAAAAGTAAGAATGTAACAAAAAAAAATTAACTTCTAATCAGGATAGATAATCTTAATTTCTGTCATTTTAAAATAAAGTACTGATACTAATATGTTTAATTATATGCAACAGAGATTAGTTTTATATTCCAGTGACAGGAAAGAAGTATGTGATCTCCAGTAAATGTGTTACTTCAGAATATTAGCAATTTATTTATTTTGAGCAAAAAGTTAGCAAATAGCAAGCTGTTTCATTATTCAGTTTATGTGGACAATAGTTTTAACTGATCACTTAAATGCAAATTATTACTTTTTAAAATTAAACAGGCAAAAATATAAGCAAATGGCAAGTTTTCCACTGGGAGGGTTTTTTCCTCTTTTATTTTTAGTAATCCTGTTTCACTAACGCAAATAATGAATTCACTCCAGCATAGGTGATTTCAGTGCAGCATTTACATTTAAATGACAATATTCAAATTAATGATTTCTAATTAATAACAAAAGTAATGAAGAGATATCAACACACAACTATTTGAAACAAAAAAGAAGTTTTGATATTTACTTATTAGATTTCTTTAATGTTAAATATGTAAACAGTCAGAGCTTGAAGTCGATACACATATTTTGACTAATAACATAGCATTCTTGAACACCTTTCTAAATCTAATACTTCACCTGGAGATAAATATAGATTATTCTATTATAATATAATTTTATATTTTATGAATTTTGGCATAAGACAAAGATAGGATAATGCATTTTCTGGTTTTGTATAGGAAAGAAAATGCCATGCTAATAGAATTCCCTGTGCTGTGTATGCTACTGTCCAGTAGCTACTGCTTTTTTTCAGTTGCGTGTAATTCAAGCCAACCAGTGATCCTGGTATCTTCATTTGAATAAAGAGTGGAAATCTTTGATGAAATCATAGTTCTTATCCCTGAAAATATTTATCATAAAAATAAGTTAATTTATAGAACAAGTACTATATGCCCCATAATGTTGTTTTCTGTAATTCAGGCATTTAATAGGACAGAATATCATCTCTCTTACAAGATCAGCTCATCCAACAGGAAAAATGAGTAACTCTTCAGTACCACCAGCCCTTCTTCAGCCCTAAACAGAATCTCAAAACTCAGTACAGTTTGGGAATGATTGCTTGGAGTTTTATGTAATTGTGTTTAATGAGTAATGTACAGTGTTTTTACTTTCTCTTTGCAGTCTGCATTTTATTGTTTTTGACACTGAGGTTGCTCATGACATCTTGAAGGTATGGGATGGGCCTACTGATAGCAACATACTTCTGAAAGAATGGAGTGGCTCAGCCCTTCCAGAGGATATTCACAGCACTTTCAACTCATTAACATTACAATTTGACAGTGACTTCTTCATCAGCAAATCAGGCTTCTCCATTCAGTTTTCAAGTATGTAAATATTTTTTCATCGCAAATACAATAATTTTATACACTATTTATATACATTATTCTTATATATATGAACTGTTTCTCATCTTAAAACTTCCTCAGTCTTTAAAAAAAGAGATTATCTTATTTTAATTATTTTATATAATTATGTAAATAGCTACAACTAGGGTGAATTTTTTTATTTCCTTTGAATATTTTAAGTTTTCCTATTCCTTGTTTTGTACAGCAACCACATGCCTAGTATTATCTAATTAACATTATTTAACAAGTCAAAACGGATTTGTACATGCATAAGTTTTCTTCTGCACCGATAGTTTTCAATGTTCCCACCAGTGCTGCCTAATAATGTATTATTTTGTGTTTATACTTTATGTTGTTTGAGTTCTTTTTTTCTCACACTGTTGGTTGCATGATGCATAAGTTTTATGACCTTAACCACTGTTTGTGTACATTATTAAACTGAAGAATAAGATATATCTTACCATATTGAAATACATTTTAAAATTTACTATTAAACTAATCAAATGCATCTTCAGGTCTAAAGTGAAAGCTCCTCTGTATACAGAGGAGCTGTGATCGATACTGTATATGTGATCAATATTGTAAAACTGACTATGTGGAGTTTTTCTATGATATTATGACTGAAGTGTTAAAGACTGAGGATAGGACTGCAGGGAGACTATATCATTGTCTTTGACTCAGTCGTTGCATCCTAGATATAATGTATGTAAGTGTATTTCTGCTCAGGAACATAGGAAAATTGTGAATTAATAAAATATGTGAGAGTAGGAGTATTATTTAAAACCTTCTCTGTAGATGCTGTCATTCAGAAGTAAAGGGCACTAATAAGCTTTCAGTCAATATTATTTGCATGAGGAAATATACTTTGGGGGTTTCTTGGTCTCTAAGTAATGCATTTTACATTTACCTGTTTACTTCATTTTGCTTGATTTTTCTGAATGTTGTACCACCCAAACCACAGGCTCTTTCATCAGCCCTAAGACACCTAGTTAAAAGTATGCAAAATGAATTAAAGACAAAGAGCAGAATAAATGTTTCTAAAATTTCTGACCAGTGTGCTGTATAATATACTGCTTTTCATGTTGTTTGAAAAAAGTTAAATTTTACATTTGTGGAAATGAAGGGGTTTTTTACTATGTTAGGGTTGGCAAACACATTTTATGCTGTATTATATGAAAATGTTTGTAAGTTCATGCACAAATTTTGAAAGGAGGAAAATATTTAAGCAGTTAGATTTGTCAGCACATTCTTTGACCTTCAGTGATACTTATAGTAAGTGGGATAGATACTTACTTATAGTAAGTGGGAGACAATTTAATGCTTTAACGGTGAAGAACTGATTTTGTCATCTTAGTATAATATCTGATGGATGCACTCAGTGATCATGCTGGCAATTGCAGTGTACGTCTTACTGGAATTAATTGGAATTAGTGGTGAAGAACTGAATGCCTCAACTCCAGTAAAGGGAAAATGATATTAAAGTTTCATTCACCCTGCTTGACAAGTGGAATGTTTTATTAATTTTTTAATTGTAAGGAGTAAAAAATATGATTTAAGGAATATGTTAAAGTAAATGTTAAATTATTTAATCTAAAAATCAGAGCTTAGTTTATTCAGTCTCCTTGAGGCAATGGGCAGACTATGGTGACCTTGATCTGTAAAGGATTTAAACTAATTAATCTATAGCTAAGTGAGGATCTTTGCATGTTGTAGTATTCATTATGTGTTCAAACTATAGGCCAGTTTATAACAAAGCTGCACAGAATATTAAAATTTCACTACTTTAGTAGTTTGTAACTCTGTGAATAAAAGAGCCTTGAGTTGCTTAAACTTTTTTTCTGGTAGTTGCAGAAGTTGTAGATGTTTTATTACAAGTTCCATGAAGGTAACTGCTCAAGTTTTATGTCTTTGTGTCACTTGAAGGATTTTCAAGTGTTGCATTTATTAATGAGTATTTTTTATTTAAATATTAATTAAAATCCAAGAAGTAAAATTCAGGTGAAGACTTGCACAGGACTGGAAAACCTTCAATAATCTGGACCTCTTACACATGCAACTTCTGTATTGGATTATGCAATTGAGATGAGTGTCTATGTCAATGAACATCCAATTATGGGAACATACAAAGGATATACATCTGAGAGTATCAGGTCAAATGAACAGCTTAAAGACAAAGCATTAAAGTGCTAACCTTCGGCTGGAGAATTTGTTTCACTGTGTTGTGAATGTGCTGATTACTTTCTACACTTTGCACTCTAGAATGCCCTTATTGCATCTGCCTAAAAAAGAGGTGCTGGGAAAAGATAGTATGAGGTAGATCAGAAAATATCATCTATAAATTACTTACTGTTGATTGTAAATGTAATTAGAGGTATTTTTAATGGAAAAATATAAGTGGCTGAAGCTTACTAAATGTTTGAATACTGTTAAAAGTGCCTTGTCTTGCTCACTCAGCTCAGCATATAGAGCGTGAGGACACGAACTGACAAGAGTGATTATGTTAATTGTAATCAGCCTAATGCTTTTCATTAAAACTTAATTACCATTTAATCATGCATAAAAGGACAAAAAAATGGAGTTCATTGTACAAAATTGACCCTTACTCTGGGGGTTAAATACATTTAAACTATGTATTACAAGCCAGGGATGTCAACCAACTCTTTCTGGTCACCATTCAAAAAGTGAACACAATAGTATATGCAAATTTGGTATTTGGCTTCTTTATTGCAAAGAAACAAAGTTATTGGCAGCAAAAACTTCCTGCTTAAGTTAACCATAAAAAAGAGTTTTCTAACCTAGCTTAATTCTGTCCTATGTGTCTAACGTAAATGGGATACATTTCCCTCTGAAGTTGCCTTTTTATCAGCTATATGTCTAGTTATACTAACATACACTAAATCTCAGACTTCTGGACATCTAAGGGTAGGTGAAATGAATCCTACCTGTCTTTTCACCGGTGTCTAGTTCCCTTTGAGATGCCATGAAGTATCCTGGCTGTGTATCCATCTGCCACTCCAGAAGGTCACACACCCATAAGTCCTTGGTCACATCTTCTGGTCCTGTGCAGATACATTGGATATTGTAAGGCATCTCGAATGAGGCTAGCCAGCTATGTGGAAGCAGATCAATCTTGCCCTGAATGTTTAATCTTCAGCTACTCTGGACTTCTGAAGGCACTTGGATACCATGCTAGTGGATGATCCATTGCTTTTATTGACCTGAAGTTTATTTTATTGAGAGCTTGTTTATATCTAACCATATAATTTGTTTAGTTGTTATTTAACAAAACCAATAGAAATGGCAGATGATAAGAACAGCACTGACAGTTGCTAGTCATATTATCATTCTTACAGACTCAGCCTTATTTTAACAATACCTAATAGTAGTTTCTACCCTTACAGTCTAGCCTTTTTCCTTGAACTAAATTCTCAGCTGTAGAAACTTAAAAGAAGTGTATCCTTTTCTTAAACTAAATGATGCATTCATAGTTCCTCAGCTGGTTTCATCTATTTTGCTCCTCAAGGCTATAATACATCAAAGGATTATTCGCACTCTTCTTATAATGGAAAAAAACATTTTTGGAAATGTCTGGCTTTTCTAGAGTCAGACCTATCTGTGATGGTTTTCTATACCTACCTCTGGTTCTATGGCATTGTTAATTTCTCTTAGTCATAGTATTCTGTAAGCATACACTTTAATTATCAATGTACCTATCTCTGCTTTCATGTGAACAGAAAGGTTATCTTTGTTTTGCTAATACAGAACAACTGGCAAAAAATTAATAAAGAGCAAAGGGTTTTTTTTCTCAATTTCTTTGTAATAGTTCTATTTTCTTAGAAGAACTTCAGACACTCATTTTATTAAAAGTGAAAATATGAAATGAAGGCATTTGTATAGTTGGTTTAATCCAATTTTGTTTTTTTCTGTTGTTTGCTTGCTCTGCCAATATTTTTAAAATTTTGTCTTGAAGTAAATGCGGAGATAAGCAATGAAGAGTAAAGATGCCTGACTAAATTTTTATCTTAACAACACAAGTCATCAATTATGATAATAAAAATAAACAACTTATACCAACCAGTTAATTATAACAATTATTTGGAAATTATTGTGTCTGATGTTGACAAATCTGTTGATATCTTACTTCCTCTGACAAGAGCTTAAACATCAGCAGTTCTGTGTTTGATAGTTCCTAATGACACTGGGCTTAATCTGACAAATCTGTTTAAGCAATGATGGCTGCTTCTGTCCAGTTTTATAATTACATTTGATCATTTCTTTGTCTACAGCAATTCTTACAGTAACTGTCACCTATCTTGAACTGTTAGAGTACTGTTGTCTTGTAAATTGTTCTTTTATTTCTGAGATATCTTTTAATCACTTGCCTAATGGCCTGAGCTACTACATTTAAGTAGTATAAGCATTTCCATGACAGAATCTTCATTGCTAAGATTTGTCATGCAAATTTGATTCCAGTTTGATTCACAATTAAATTATCAAGAAAAGGGGGTTAGCACAAAAATATATTTTAAAAGAAATTTACACATGCATAATCACATATCTGCCTTCCTAACTAACTAAATTTTGAGTTCAAAGAAAATGAAATCCATTAAGACATCCCTTGTTAAAATAAATAAAAGGACACAAGACACAAGAATTCAAGATTCCCTTTTAAAGTCTGTATCCTAATAATTTCACAGTTCCATGTCTTCTCTTGCTTTCTGTGATGCTATAAACGTTGCATTGCATGATCACAATAACACAGTTTCTTTAGCGTGAAACTGTGTCATAGCATTCCTATCCATCATCTAATCCATGGCCTGGGAAAGGCATGCTCAACCTCATAAGGGGTAGCAGTTCTTAGTCTGGTTCCTGTAGAACTAAGCAGAAATGAAGCTTGTAGGTTGCTTTGATGGTTATCTCTAAACTTGTGAGCTTTTGTACTTCAGACTCAATGAAAGAGGCTGCATTAACATTTGGGTTTCTTTTTTCTTTACATTTTTGAACAGTACAGATATTTAAATATGTGGTTGCTGGTAATTTGCACAGTTCTTTGTGCATTTACATATATTACCTGAGATACTTTTTAGGGAGCAAATACTATTCTTTCACATTTGGAAATGTTTGTTAGTCTGAAATCACTGCAAATCCTATGTACAATGTCTCAGCTTTGATATGCCAAAATCCTTCTCAACCCTATTAGGCAAGCATAATGCACTAAATGGGGGAAGCTTGTGCATTGCCTGCAATTTACAAGCCTAGCTCCTGAAAAGTCTTTATTATTTTTATAACCATGTGGAGTAGAAAAAATAGAGTCTCTGCAGCACAACACTATAGCAAATGGCTTATATGATTGTTTACCATAGACATAGTGAAATTGATATTGATGAAGGTGACGGGGGTTTTTTCTTGAGCTACAACAGATTACAGGCTAAACAAATTGATAAAAAAAGAAGTGTCCTTAAGGTGAAAGATAAATTAGGCACAAACCTAACATAGTGATCACAAGGCTACAGACACACAAATATACAGTGTATCATATTCCCAAAACCAGTCTTCTATTGATTTTCAGTCAAGTTCTAAATCAGCGTTGAAAATGTAATTGGGGTGGGCAAATCCAGAAAAAGATCTAAAATGGGATACTGGAAGATTATTAAATTAAAAACAGAGAGGCTTAACACAGTGGCTGCCAACATATGGAGGTCTGAAAACTCCCTAGCAATGTGTTTTTTCCAGCTGCCCGTTCTTCTGGCACCTACCTCTAGTTCCATCCTTTGTATACACAGAAGCCTGTTCCACTGAGCAGATGAGACCACAAGATATGGGAAATCTGTGCAGAGTGTTTACTCTATAACCCACTAAGTATCATGTAGCTTATTGCTTAGAACACGTGCAAGAACTGAGAAGCAGCATTTAGTTATTTTCCAGCTTAATGGAATTCAAATCCCCTCTCCTGGCTATGCCATTTTAGGCACCTAATTTTTCTCAGTCATTTCTAAGAAGTCTAACTATGGAATTTGGTTTGATTTAGCATCCTTGAGTCTAAAATGTAGTTATTGCTTTCCCTGCTTTACAGCATATATGTTTTAATGGTGTTCAGCTTCAAGTTTCTGAATTCCTCGGGGTTTTTTGCAAATTGCATATGGCAATGTTACATCACAGCATGAACATGGCCTTTCTCATAATTATGTAAGCTAGCAATTAATTGCATGTCTATATATTAGTGTACGGTCTGAGAAGAAAAGAGCCTGTTATAAAAGAAGAGCGATGACAGAAGAATTGGTGATTTTTAATGCCTGGATTACTTATCAATGCATATAACCTCTATGCCCTTTAGATATTTGCACAATACCAAATAAAGCAATAGTAGACTTGTAATTTACATGCAGTTACAGAACCTGTAGGGAATCTTGAGAAGTAAAACAACTTGGAAAGGTGAGAAGCTGAAAAGTTGACAGTCTGTCTAAATGTTCACTTTACTAGATGACACATCAGTGCTTAAATGTCGAGTGTTTTGTTTAATTAGAATCGAGTGTATTTGGCATGATAAAAAAGGCTGTTAGTTTCAAATACATAAAATAACTTCTGAGGCTGCAAGAACAAAAGTGTAAAGAACATTTTGGTGCTTATTAAGCATCTGTCATTGTTTTTAAAATTTAGAACTTTGTATATAAGAAATGGAGATTAACAGTGAAATGAATATTAAAAGGCGTCAGTCCTTTGTAATTGGTGAATACTTGACACAGTCAAAATGGGAAAAATGTTGTTTGCTGAGATATTATTTTGCATAACCTTTTAAGGAGAAAATGAAGATATTCAGAGATTTGTTGAAAAAAAGATACTAATTAATGACAGAGGTGGGCTTCCGCTCATATACTTGAAAAAATTATGATTCTTTAACAGATATGCACTATAGTGATCCATTTTTTTAGAGCTGTTATTGTCTGTCAAATAAGAAATAACTTCTCTGAGGTCATGACCATATTTTACTTCCCCTGTGGCCAAGTATACATTTAGTAAACTGCACTAATATGCGATGTCAGGTAAATTGTCAGAGTAGTGCCTGGGGAGTGCTTACAGAGTACTCATTAGTAGTGACAGACGTTACTTTAATTCTTGGATTGATGCTTATAAATTCTGGTGGACAAAAGTCCACCACTGTTAAAAAACCTGCCATGTCTTTTACTTCATTTAGATATGGTAACCATCCCAAGGTATGAGATGTACTATTTGGGAATGGAAACAAGGTCAAAAAATTATGAATAATAAAATGTTAAACAAAGCTCCTATGTTTGTAGTGTGTTAGTTATCATAATCCATGAATTCTTATAAAGGGATGTTTTACAGTTTCTGTGATTTGTCTAAGTGACCACCTATTTGCTAGAACATGCATAAAAGCATTTTACCAATCTAAAATATTTGTTTCTCGTTTTGATCATTCTTTTTTTTAACCTTTCTGTCTTCTGCAAATTTACAACACAGAAAAAAAAAGAGTTTTCCAGTTGTACACCTTGGTAACTGTTTCAATTTTGCAAATTGTTCTTTGCAAGTTGTTCCTGCTGTTTCTTTTAGTGGTATACTCTTTTGGTGTGGACGGAAGGAGTAGATACAGTTATTAATACAGAAAATGGATTACCTGCACATTATGGTCACAAAGGTTGCATAGTGGTGGTAGTGATGGAGCTCTTTTATCTCATGCAAGCCTTTGGGTTGTACCATTTGAAATGAGCTAACAAAATAATTTTAATGAAATATTAATATTTCCTGGGATTGAAACAGAAAAAATGAAAAAAACCCACAATCCCCCCCAAAAAAATAGAGAAGGGAGGATGGACTGTTATCACTAACACTTCATAGATGGTATGGAAGAGACTGTGCCCCTCTATTTAAACCAATAGAAAGTTATTAGCAAACATAAAGAAATAATGTTTTATGTTCTTAGTCTTTTTTTGGCTTGTAATTTGTAATGCTATCCTAAAACCCAAGTATTTGAAGTGCTATATACTGCTTAAAATATAGAAAGACATAGTCACTGCTTTCCCAGAGACTGTTGGAGAATGGCAGAGCCAGATATGATAAGTAACAATAACATTAGCTCATCAGCCAACAAAGTGATAAAAAACAGTTTTAACAATGGCAAATATGCTTTTAATAAATTACGTCAGTTTTTCTCTGAATGCTCCTCACTGGTCTGATCATGTCTTACAGACATGAGAGCAAAATTACACCTTGAAAAGACATCAGATGTAGAGTTGAGATGGTTATGAATCAGTTTAAGAATGAATCAGTTGTCTATGTATGAGCACACAAGAAAGTATACATAGTTCATATTAGAAAAAAAAGACAATAATTTAATATTGATATTTCACATTTTTTAAGGATTATCCCTTGCAGTACCGGAGATGAGCAGAAAGGTGTAGTGTAGCAATTTCTTTAAAAAGTCTTTGATCTGTATTCAAGAAGTTTAAACTTGGTTGAATGAAGATGATGAAAGTGGTAGAGGGACTTACTTGTAGATACACACCAATATCATTAATGGTGATTGTGATACAGGGTTTGTGACTTCTTATTTTGGCTTTTGCTCACAATTGCGGTAAGTTCTTTGAAAAAGACATGTTTGGGTGGAGCAGCCTGGAGTGGTAGGAAACAGAGCACAATTCAGTGATTTAGGAACAGTAGCCTCTAGAGACGGGACCTTCTTTCCTTGGGAAGATTGCGATGTTTACTGCAACTCAGGATGTTGAATACCTAAAGCTAATAGAAGAGACCTGGCATCTTCCATAAATCCATAGTAGATGTAGATTTGTGTATTCACTTTCTGGATGATTACTTGCTTTAAGTCATACCATACCGATTGTTCTGCTCAGTTTAACATTGCTTTTTTAATTGATTTATTTTTTTACAAAGCAAAATCCATATCCAAACTCAGGATATTGAACATAGGTGAGATATTTTGCTTAGATTCAGTTTGAGCGTACACTGAGAAAGTTGTTGCTTGCCCCTGAAATGGGAACTTCAGGGCTACATAAAACTGCTATTTGATTCAGCCGGCTGGGTAAACATAGAATTTGCATGCTACAGGATATTAAGACTATGAAACAATGTTACTTATATTATGATACTTACCTTATTGCATAGAAGGCATTAAAATGCATAAAGAAATTTGTTTTGATAACCAGAACATTAAGGTGAGAAAAGGAGTTACTAGCTCTTTTGATGCATTAACTTAACTAAAAATGTAAGTTTGCAGGTGACACCAAGTTGGGTGGGAGTGTTGATCTGCTTGAGGGTAGGAAGGCTCTGCAGAGGACCTGGACAGGCTGGATCGATGGGCCCAGGCCAACTGTATGAGGTTCAAGAAGGCCAAGTGCTGGGTCCTGCACTTTGGCCACAACAACCCCATGCAGCGCTACAGGCTTGGGGAAGAGTGGCTGGAAAGCTGCCTGGCGGAAAAGGACCTGGGGGTGCTGGTTGACAGCCGGCTGAACATGAGCCGGCAGTGTGCCCAGGCGGCCAAGAAGGCCAATGGCATCCTGGCCTGTATCAGAAATAGTGTGGCCAGCAGGAGTAGGGAAGTGATCATGCTCCTGTACTCGGCCCTGGTGAGGCCGCACCTTGAATACTGTGTTGAGTTTTGGGCCCCTCACTACAAGAAGGACGTTGAGGTGCTGGAGCGTGTCCAGAGAAGGGCAACGAGGCTGGTGAGGGGTCTGAAGAACAAGTCTTCTGAGGAGCGGCTGAGGGAACTGGGGTTGTTTAGCCTGGAGAAAAGGAGGCTGAGGGGAGACCTTACCGCTCTCTACAGCTACCTGAAGGGAGGTTGTAGTGAAGTGGGTCTCAGTCTCTTCACCCAACTAACAAGTGATAGGACAAGAGGAAATGGCCTCAAGTTGTGCCTGGGGAGATTTAGGTTGGATATTAGGAAAAATTTCTTCACCGAAAGGGTTGTCAAGCATTGGAAGAGGCTGCCCAGGGAAGGGGTGGAGTCACCGTCCCTGGAAGTATTTACAAGATGTGTAGATGTGGTGCTTAGGGACATGGTTTAGTGGGCATGGTGGTGTTCGGTTGACGGTCGGACTCAATGATCTGAGAGGTCTTTTCCAACCTTCATGATTCTACAATTCTATGATTCTACAACTGGACCAAAAAAATAAAAAGAAGGGGGGGAAAAAAAAGAATGAAAAGCTTCTGTGTGTTTCCTCTCAGGCCATATTTTATACTAAGGAAACTGGCAGGAAGCCAACATAATCATGATGTATCTCAGTGGGCAGATTCTCATAAAAATAAAGAAATGAAATGCCTTCCTATATTAACTGACGAGTAAATAATATTGCCTCTGGTTGGAATGCTCTTGTAAAAATATTGTGCTTTTAATTATTGATGTTTAGTATCTAGACATTAAAGTTTTTATTTCATCATTGTCTTACAGCTTCTATTGCATCAACCTGTAACGATCCCGGGACACCACCGAATGGCACTAGATACGGAGACAGTAGAGAGCCTGGAGACACTACAACCTTTCAATGTGACCCTGGCTATCAACTTCAAGGACAGGCTAAAATTACATGTGTGCAACTGAATAACCGATTCTTCTGGCAACCTGATCCTCCTACATGCATAGGTAATAAGATGAAATGTTAGTCTCTGTTTAAGATTAATACAGATCACATTTCTTTTTCAACTACTGGGCATATGATGCTCATGCTGGAGTGATGCTCTTTGCAGAAAGAAGTTATTTTATACTTATGGTTACTGACAGCCACATTCTCAAGATTAACACTATTTTTGGATGTCATTTTCTCACTCTATTCTATTCTTTAAACTTCATACAAGTTTAAAATTGACAAAGTCTAATAGAAATAATTAAATGGAAGAGGTGATTTGGATAAAAAAATTCTCATTGAAATGGTCTCGTTAGAATGATCTCCTATGTAATAATTTAGTTACATAAACTGCGGTCCATTATTTATTCTGAAAATTTTCTGAATTTTCTAATAGATTAAATACCCATCCTGTGCAATCCTAGGAAGCTAAAGATAGCTTTTCTGAAGCAGGGTGCTTGTTGGGAAAGATAGATACAGAGAAGGGGGTCCAAGTGACAATACTGTTGGAAGAAATGAGATTATTTCCATAACACTAGGAGAGGGTGGGAGATCTTTCTTTGAAACAAGTTTTAATTCTTGGTTCCATAGTCCTGTATAGCATGAAGGTTTCTCTGAGGTTCTGGTCAGTAAACTAATAGGCTTAGAAGTCTTGCTGAAATGTATTTTAAGGTCATCAGTGTAGCTCTTCTGAGATTAGAGTTAATCAACATCTGTGAAACATTATCTGCTAGGTATAGTAATTTTTTATATCTTTATGTTTTGTTGCCTATTGATTTATAATTAAATGAAGACCTATTGTAATGGTCCCAAAAACCAGGTACAATATGTTTTAATAGTACTGGAATAAGCATAATGTTTTTTTTCTTTCTACAAGCCATTTTGGAGAGGCTTTTTCCAAAACAGCAAATCCCCAAGCAACTGCGGTCCCCCTGTTTCCCTAAGTGTTCACAGATATCTCAAAATTACTGGGAAGGCTTCAGGATAATGCAGGATGGTGTCTCTAGCTCCATGTTATCTAGCAGAATTGGAGCAGCATATAATCTGAACATTGTCTTCTGGATACCTTGTATGCTATGTATAAATAACAGTATGAAAGTGTTTACTAAACATACTGGGATTATTCACAAATTAAAAATATTTAAATAAAAATGAAAAATAAAAGACATCTGGTGCCTAAAGCTCTAGAAGAGTCATACTCTTTCTGTAAATAACAATTATTTATCACTCCATATTTCTTTACAGTCTAGTAAAAAAAAACAACCACCACACAAAAGAAAGAAGGAAATAAAGAAGGAAAGAAAGAGAGAGTACCTTTGGGCAGAAGCTATATATATATATTGTTATTCTTCCATATATTCAAGGTGACTTTGAAGGGGAAAGCAAATTAAAGTAATCTTTACTATAGACATGACAATATTAGAAAACTTAAGGGTTCTTTAAACCCATTATATGTAATTTTAAAAATTACCATAAAGTCCTTGTTTCACTATGCTGACTTATAAATGAAAAATGATTTACATTTAATAACTGTACTACTCAGTACTCTGAACATTGTGCAACTTCCATTCCTGATTATTTAATGTTTTCTGCTCTATTTATACTTTATAACTTTTATCATGGTTACCTCAGGCTGAATCATCAGCACATGTAAGGAACATGTGAAACATTTCCTGGAACTGTTACTTGTTAATAAAACCAAAAAGAAATAAAAATTAAAGAAAAAAAAACCACAAAAACCCCATGCCCTGGACCAAAAATAACGACTGAAATACCAAAACTACAGACACAAAAAACCCAGATACATAAAAATACTAAATGTTTAAATAAATATACAAATAAATAAATAATGGAGGGGGGAAAATAAAGTTTAGTTTCTTTTCATAAATACCACAAGGGGAATGTCTTCATTAATGTTTTCATTTGGGTTAGAAGCATGGTTTCCAAGTAAATATTCTTGCTCACAGTTTAGTTCACGATTTTGAATTTTCTTGGAGCTTTTCAATGAAACTAAAGTGCAATATGTGTTCTATGAGTGCATCTGATGTACTCCAACGACTAGTGAGCATTCAGTCTATTAGACCAGACTAGAAATGGCTTGTAAAAATCCTTCTTTAAAATGTTTAATGTAGATTCCAAATCCTTAGTACCAACTGTTTTACATTACAGATATGTTCCTATGAGTCTGTGTTACTTGGTAATGTAGATGCAGCCCAAGACTACTGTAGTTTTTAATTAGGTTCCTATGTGATTATCATCTTTGGAAGTTGAATTCCTTGTCTGTTTAAAAGTAACATTCAATTTATGGTGACTAAATGAATATATTTGATTTTTCGTTTGGGTTATACCTTTACTGAGTGAATCAAACTGTTTTGTGTTACATAAATGGTCAAAAGAAACTGCATCCTGAATCCTGCTATTGAGCTTTCCTAGTTGTTAAAGTACTTCCAGTACATAAGAAATATTTCAGCTTGATAGGGATGGGATTAAGTAACAGCAAAAATTCACAGGAGTTCCTATTTAACTTCATATTTTTATTCCTTTAGAAAGAGCTTTTCTTGTGCTTCTTTTGAATATGAACAGAGCTCACTTATTCTAAGGAAAACACAAAAATGTTTGCTAGCTGGAAGTGGGAAAGCTCTGGGTTTTTTTTAAATTATTATTATTTTTGGTCAATGTAGAAGTCAATTTACTCCTATTTAACAGCTAATATATGCTTATGAATTTAACATGTGACCATATTCCTATTTCTTTTTACATTGTGACAGCTGCATGTGGAGGAAACCTGACAGGCCCAGCAGGAGTTATTTTATCACCTAACTATCCCCAGCCTTATCCTCCTGGGAAAGAATGTGACTGGAGAATAAAAGTAAACCCTGACTTTGTCATTGCCTTGATATTCAAAAGGTATCATTTCTATATGAATGCCTCTGTTTAACAGGATTTAAAATGTCACATGTAAAAATGGCATCATTTATCACTTCTTAAAGCTTCTCATTATATTCTCTGCCTAAGTCCTGGAGCATACATCTAATATGTGCTAAATCATTGCTTCCAAATAACATAAAAGAAAATAATATAGTTACATGGCACTTTTGATATCGAATATATTCCTGAGCAGCAAAACTTTCTGTGACCTATGAAATAAAAATATTTGAAAAGCAATGTCAATTTGTAGAAATGCTTGATTTACATTGTTGTACCTTATAATAGGAACTTGAACTGTAGTGGAATCTCTGTAACCTGGTTCTTAAGGTTTTTACAAATACAGGTTAAATACACCTTGCTTGGAGTGCATAGATCAGAAAAAAAAAATTGGTCTACTTAGTCAAGAGATAAAGATGTCTAGATAATGTTGTCTCATAAGAAGTCACTGGAGAGAGGTGTTACGCTGGACCTTGCTCTCACTAACAAGGAAGGGCTGGTAGGGAATGTGAAGCTCAAGGGCAGCCTGGGCTGCAGTGACCATGACGTGGTGGAGTTCAAGATCCTTAGGGCACCGAGGAGGGTGCACAGCAAGCTCACTCCCCTGGCCTTCAGGAGAGCAGACTTTGGCCTCTTCAGGGATCTGCTTGGCAGAGTACCATGGGACAAAGCCCTGGAGGGAAGAGGGGCCCAAGAAAGCTGGGTAATATCCAAGGATCACCTCCTCCAAGCTCAGGAGCGATGCATCCCAACAAAGAGGAAGTCAGGCAAAAACACCAGGAGGCCTGCAGGGATGAACAAGGAGCGCCTGGACAAACTGAAATACAAAAAGGAAGCCTACAGAGGGTGCAAGCAAGGACAGGTAGCCTGGGAGGAATACAGGGAAATTGTCTGAGCAGCCAGGGGTCAGGTTAGGAAAGCTAAAGCCCTGATAGAATTAAATCTGGCCAGCGACATGAAGGGCAACAAGAAAAGATTCTATAGGTACATCGGTAATAAAAGGAAAACTAGGAAAAATGTGTGTCCTCTCCAGAAGGAAACGGGAGACCTGGTTACCTGGGATATGGAGAAGGCGGAGGTACTCCATGACTTTTTTGCCTTGGTCTTCACTGACAAGTGCATGAGCCTCACCACCCCAGCCGCAGAAGGCAAAGGCAGGGACTGGGAGAGTGAATAACCGCCCACTGTGGGAGAAGATCAGGTTCAAGACCATCTAAGTCACCTGAAGGTGCACAAATCCATGAGACCCAATGAGATCCATCCGCGAGTCCTGAAGGAACTGGCAGACGAAGTTGCTAAGCCGTGGCAGTTTGGTGAAGTTCCCGCTGACTGGAAAAGGGGAAACAAAATCCCCATTTTTAAAAAGGGAAAAAAGGAAGACCCCGGGAACTACAGGCCAGTCAGTCTCACCTCTGTGCCCAGCAAGATCATGGAACAGGTCCTCCTGGAAGCTATGCTAAGGCACATGGA
>NW_008825615.1:17630104-17630818 GCF_000699105.1 Pygoscelis adeliae
CCTGTCTAAGCCGTGAGCCGCCAGCTTCTCTAGGAGAATGCTGTGGGAGACAGTGTCAAAGGCCTTACTGAAGTCCAGGTAGACCACATCCACAGCCCACAGCCTTTCCCTCGTCCACTAGGTGGCTCACCTGGTCATAGAAGGAGATCAGGTTGGTCAAGCAGGATGATGGAACAGATCCTCCTGGAAGCTATGCTAAGGCACATGGCGGACAGGGAGGTGATTTGAGACAGCCAGCATGGCTTCACCCAGGGCAAGTCCTGCCTGACTAACCTAGTGGCCTTCTATGATGGAGTGACTTCATCAGTGGACATGGGAAGAGGTACAGGTGTCGTCTACCTGGACCTCTGTAAAGCCTTTGATACGGTACCCCATAACAGCCTTCTCTCTCAACTGGAGAGTTATGGATTTGATGGGTGGACTGTCCGGTGGGTGA
This sequence comes from Pygoscelis adeliae, assembly GCF_000699105.1. Lineage (NCBI taxonomy): Eukaryota > Metazoa > Chordata > Aves > Sphenisciformes > Spheniscidae > Pygoscelis > Pygoscelis adeliae. The sequence goes on from NW_008825615.1 coordinate 17,630,541, forward strand.
GGAATTGGTTAGATGGTCACATCCAGAGGGTAGTGGTCAATGGCTCAATGTCCAGATGGAGATTGGTGATGAGTGGCATCCCGCAGGGGTCCGTATTGGGACCGGTACTGTTTTACTGTCCTCATCAATGATATAGACAGTGGGATCGAGGGCACCCTCAGCAAGTTTGCAGATGACACCAAGCTGAGTGATGTAGTTGACATGCCAGAGGGACGGGATGCCATCCAGAGGGACCTGGACAAGCTTGAGAAGTGGGCCCGTGTGAACCTCATGAGGTT
>NW_008825615.1:17630866-17646942 GCF_000699105.1 Pygoscelis adeliae
GCTGGAGGATGAAGGGATTGAGAGCAGCCCTGCCAAGAAGGGCTTGGGCGTACTGGTGGATGAAAAGCTGGACATGAGCCAGCAATGTGCACTCGCAGCCCAGAAGGCCAATCGTATCCTGGGCTACATCAAAAGAAACGTGGCTAGCAGGTCAAGGGAGGTGATTCTGCCCCTCTACTCCACTCTGGTGAGGGAGGTGATAGATACCCCATCCCTGGAAACATTCAAGGTCAGGTTGGACAGGGCTCTGAGCAACAAGATCTAGTTGAAGATGTCCCTGTTCATTGCAGGGGGCCTGGACTAGATGACCATTAAATGTCCCTTCCAACCCAAACTATTCTATGATTCTATTCTACAATTTTTAAAAAGTTTTATTTATTCAACATTCCATCCTCAACCTATATTTCTTACATAGTTTTTTAACACAAATTGAAGTTCAGGGATATACTCATATTCATGTGTTCAATTTATCATTTCTATTTGAATCAGGCCTTTATAATAATCTTGCCTGCAATATCTATGAATGCAAATGCATTTTTTTTCTTTTTTTTATTCTCTGTCCTAAGTATGATTTTTAAGCTAAGAATGGTAACATTGCTGTTGACTTCAGTGGGATAGTGATGATTTCTGATTCTTTTAGGAAGAGATGATGGCATGTTCAGAATTTTGTTGTGTGATATTTGTACCCCTTTTTTTTAAAAAGAAACCCCAAAAACACCAAAACAAAAAAAATGTTTCTGGTTTTGACTTATTGCAATGTGTTTTCTAATAAAATATTGATACACAGGATATTAAAGAATCATAGCCTAAGGTGATTGAAATTATATAATCAAGAATGTGATAATTCTGTTCTTCAGGTATTTGATCAAATAGCATTAAGAGATAAGACTAGCTCTCCACTAATTACACTCTTGAAAACGTCACATGGTATGGTAAGCAGCATATTTCTATGGACTGCCTAAATAATCAGCTCAAATGCTTCATTTCAAGCAAGATGAAAGAAACTTATAGTTACTCAGTATTCAGGTTTGTTTGTGAATTCTATTTTAAGGAATACAAATATGAGCAATATAATGGAATTTGCAGTTTATGCTATACTTCCAGTACATTTCATAAATAATTGCAGTCCAGTAATACACACATCTTTCCTAAATTTGATAGTGTGTGCTAGAAGTTCTTAAATTCTCCAAACTCTTCTCTTTCAGTCTTCCTTAGAAACCTGAAAGAAAAGTTATGCCATAGCTTCCCAGCTACAAAACTATCTCATGTTGGAGAACATTCTTGAAAACTCATCCATCTTCTGACTGATGGCAATATAGGGCCTTTTAAGGTGTAGATTATGGGGTTGTTCATCTTGTAAATATTTTTAGAAAACTTGGGGGAAAAAAAGGAAAATTGGAATACAAATTAAGGAGGGGAAAACCGACACTATTATCTGTATACATACGGGTGTCAAACAGACAAAATGGAAAACTTTGACTACTTTTCTTTTTTAATAAATACTGTAGTTTTAGTATAAATGGACCATAAGAGTAATATGGATTCATATTTAATGAAAAAGTATGCAAATAGATGCTGGTAACTTTGTAATATAGAAGTAAATTGAGATAGTTTTACAAATATATTTAATGTTAGAACACAAATAACTTAATGCAGTATCAAAAACCCCCTCTGATTTATAAGAAATGTCAGTGCTGAAATACCTCCATCTCCACAATCCTTTCAATAACTTCTTTGATTTTTAGAATAGAATAGAATAGAATAGAATAGTTCAGTTGGAAGGGACCTACAACAATCATCTAGTCCAACTGCCTGACCACTTCAGGGCTGACCAAAAGTTAAAGCACGTTATTAAGGGCATGGTCCTAATGCCTTTTAAACACTGACAGGCTTGGGGCATCGACCACCTCTCTAGGAAACCTGTTCCAGTGTCTGACCACCCTCTCAGTAAAGAAATATTTCCTAATGTCCAGTCTAAACCTCCCCTAGAGCAGCTGTGAACCATTCCCATGCGTCCTGTCACTGGATACCAGGGAGAAGAATTCAGCACCTCCCTCTCCACTTCCCCTCCTCAGGAAGCTGTAGAGAGCAATGAGTTCACCCCTCAGCCTCCTTTTCTCCACACTAGACAAACCCAAAGTCCTTAGCCGCTCCTCATAGGACATTCCTTCCAGCCCTTCCACCAGCTTTTTTGCCCTCCTCTAGACACATTCAAGGACCTTCACATCCTTCTTAAATTGTGGGGCCCAGAACTGCACACAGTACTCCAGGTGAGGCCGCACCATTAATGATTGCCCAATGCTCCAATCTATCTGGATCCCTCTGTAAGGCCTCCTGTCCCTCAACAGAGTCAACAGCACCTCCCAGTTTGGCATCATCAGCAAACTTGCTAATGGTGCATTCAACTCCTGCATCCAGGTCATTGATAAATATATCGAACAGAACTGGCCCTAGAACTGAACCCTGAGGAACACCGCTTGTGACTGGTTGCCAGCCAGATGTAACCTCATTCACTGCAACCCTTTGAGCTCTGCCCTTCGGCCAGTACTTCACCCAGCACACCGTGAACCCACTCATGCCACAGTTGGACAACTTGTCCAGAAGGATGTAGTGAGGGACAGTATCAAAAGCCTTAACTAAAATCCAGAAAAACTGCATCCACTGCCTTCCCTTCATCCACTAGGTGGGTGACGTTATCATAGAAAGATATCAAATTAGTTAAACAGGATTCTCCCTTTGTGAACCCATGTCGGCTGTGCCTGATTACATTATTATTTAAACGCTTTTCAATAGTACCCAGTATAAACTTCTCCATAATTTTTCCAGAAACTGAGGTTCGACTAACAGGTCTGTACTTCCCTGGGTCTTCCCTCACGCCTTTTTTGTAGATTAGAATAACATCGGCTAGCTTCCAGTCAGCATGGACCTCCCAAGACTCCCAAGAACTTTGGTAGATTATTGAGAGGGGTAATGTTTCTTTGACATCTGCAAAATCTACTTTCTTAATGTACCATTTTTTGTTCATTTTATGTAAAATTTTTCATTCTTAGGCAGTATGCTACAGCTAAGACCTGTACTATTCTCAAGGAACTGGCTTTGAGAAGGCAGCAGTGTCTGCATAGGATGAGAATGTGGGCTGAGAATAGAGAGATAGAATATATTTTGTCAAATGTGTGTTGGCTACAGAAAGATTGAAAATGATTGCCCTGTACTATTTGTTTTTCCTTGGTTTTGGTCTGTAGACTGCTATTTCTTTGAACTCTTCTAACTCTCAACTAAAAATTCTCTGTCTTAGCGACAGTTTCAAAACATTTTTCTGGCTTCTCTTACCTCTTGAAAATAGGGCATAAAATATTATTCATTATATGAAGCCATTTCCATTTTACATAGGAATTTTTTTTCTGCTGATTTCTTAGCTAAAGATATTGTTCCCTTTTGTCGTACATGATTTGGAAAAGTTTGTGCCTAACAGTACTAACTGATGTAATAGAAAGAAAAACAACTGACTAGCACACTTGCAAAAAAGCCAAATATTTATTTATTTTGTTTTACAAAGATAATTAGAAAGAAAAAATCCACTCACTTGACTGAATCCTTGCCTGCTTTTTTTAATGTAGTTTTACTTTTCTTGTATTTTCTTCGGTGTTCCTAGTATATCCTTTTATCTAGCTCTGTATAAATTTCTCATATAAATGCCTGTGTTTTTATCTTTATATTGTCTCAGAACTCATCTCAATTAAATTCCTCTGAAACACATTCCATTCATATGATCTTCATAATTGCTTTGTATAAACATATAAATGTCATCAAATATGGCATAGCATAGATGGTTTAGTGAGAATAATAATTCACTTTATCATAATTCTCTGATATAATTTGGGTATGAACAAAGGCAAGTTCCAGTATAGCGGTCTGTCCATTTGAAAGCATCTTGTTTCTAAAATGGTGAATTTATGTTTGTAATGGGTGGATTTAATGTCATCCTATTTAGCCAACTAAGAGCTGGACTTTTAATTTAAGCTAGTTGTCCGTATCATTCCTGTGGTCACTGGTAGGAGGCAGCCTTTCTGCAGCAGGTTATTCATTCCATCTTGAGAGAGGTGTTTAAGATAGGTGGGAGGATATGCTTCTTTTTCATTGACTGTAGACGATGCCTGCGTGATGGCCTGATAGTAGATCTTTTGGAAAGCTGAAGGTGTTCAAATCAATGGTAAAGAGAACTCCATTGAAAGTTACTAAATTTTCACTGTGAATCATATTTTAAAAGACTCTTATTTCTGGAGAAGAAAATGTGTTAGGCAAATGTGATTGGCAGCCACAGTAACAGTAGCGTTTAACTCATGAAAAAGAAATGAAGACTTAATTATCTTTTTCCTTTATTTTCAGTTTCAATATGGAACCCAGTTATGATTTTCTACATATTTATGAAGGGGAAGATTCCAACAGTCCTCTAATTGGCAGTTTTCAAGGCTCACAGGCTCCCGAAAGAATAGAGAGCAGTGGCAACAGTCTGTTTCTGGCTTTTCGCAGTGATGCTTCTGTTGGAATGTCAGGATTTGCCATTGACTATAAAGGTACTGTTCTCACCACAATCCATGGAAACATAAAGGGAAAGAAATGTTATTTAGTATTTATTGAGACTCAGATCTGTTTGCTTCTAGATGTGCTCACACTGAATTGCCAAATACCTCTTTGTATCGATGTAGGTTTTAAAAATTAGTTTTGGTAAATGTGTGGAGGAACACAGAAATCCTCTTTCCTGAAATCTCTTTCACATTACTTATGCACATTTTCATCCTCCATAAAAAAAAAGTAGAGATAGGAGATGCACATCAGAAGTAGCATTTGGAAAAGAGTTGTAGAATAAGGGAATTGTCTTACCCAATTAGAATACATGACTGCTGCTACTTCCTCGCTGATACATACCAATACCTTTTCCTTTCCTCTTTGTTGTTGAATCTACGAATATATTTTGAATAACTACCGCAGGACAATATTTGCATTTTTTGGGGGGTACCTATTACTAGCCAGAGAATGGGTTACGCTGACTGTTTATTAAAGACATACACTCACTTTAAATGCTGGTTTCTTTTCTGGTCACAGGTGCTGTCTCTGGCTTGATTGTCATCTCTGTTGAGATTTATCAAGCTGTTTTTCATCAACAGAGGTGCTGCCTCAGCTTCTTATTCTTGGCAATGGAAGCAAACAACATTAATGTACATGTCAAAAATGAAGGAACAAAAATATCTAAAGAATATAGAAATAACATACCAATGAAAGAGAGGGAGGTTAGAAAGAACAATTAAATAATTTTTATATTTAGTCTTCATCTTTCATCCAGCATCATGCATTATTCTCTGTGTTAGCAAGGCTTTTTTTCCCAAAGTAATTGTCATATTGCCATACATGAAATCTTAGTCTGTTTGTTCCTATCTAAACTTGAAACAAAATATAAATAAAATGTGAAAACAATTTGTTCCAGGAAATCTTATTGGCCTGCAAGAAAACAAAATGACAAGTTGAGCAGAAGGAGATAAAGAGACAGAGATGCCCATTGAAAATGTGCATACATATTTTTGCTCTGTGTGTATTTTCTGTCCTCAGCATAGTCTGTGTGCCTCTATGCAACTGGAAGTTAAATGAAATAATAAGAAAATACAAATATAACATATAAAAGCAGAACAGTATATTTTTGAAAGTTATTATATTCAATGGGTAGTATGTTTGTGCTTAATAATTCAATATTTTTATCAAGTACATTATTTAATATTTTATATAAAATTTACTACTTTACAATTCTGATTATGGACGCCCAGTTTTGCTTTCTGATAATATTCTTTGAGTATTTCATTAAATACATACTTTATTAACATTTAGTAAGGGAAGGAGGCATGCTGTAAACTTTGACTATGAATTTGACTCTGGAATTTTTTAATAAAAAAACCTTTGCCTCCTGTAATGAAATTTATTTATATTACATGTGTCCTTCCCTCCTAAAGGGTTCACATATTTAGCAAGATATTATTTATAGAAATATTAGACAATATTTTCATAGGTTTTAAAGGGACTGAGTTGTGTTTAAGCCTTTTATAGCAAGAAAGATTGCATAGTTATCAACAGCATAGTAATACTAATAGTTTGTTTTCATTTATTAAGTTATAAAGAATGTTCTATGCCTAAATCCTTCCTATTTGAAGATCATCTCAATCACATTCTTGAAACAAAGCTATTTCTAATATGAATTATTTCTCCCATCCCTTTCTTTGTATTTTAACTTGCCAAAGATGATGAATGAAATCCCAGTCCTGTTAAAATCAATGTCTATACTCACATTGTCTTAAAGATTTTGTACTTATTAGCTCATGCCAGAAAATAACTGTTGTGCTTATTTTGTTAGCCTTCAAGCTCCAGTTATTATTAGATCTTCTTAAATATGAAGCCTAAAGGAACAATACATGTTTAATATTTAAATTATTCCATAGTATGGCAGCTTTCTAACCAGAAGTTATTGAGTACTGAGCATGATACTTGGTTAAAAAACATAATAGTGTTAAATGGTGAATTCTAGAAATGGTAGTTTTTCTTCTACATTACTAAATTTCATTGGAGTCATTCAGCTTTTGGAGAGTTGTACTAACAAAAAGTAGGAAGAAAATGCTGTTGTTTAGATCCTCTCAGTATGATTTCCTTGGCCAGATAACCAATCTAATACAAACATCCATGATCTTGTAGTAAGCATACAGAAACAAGAAAAATATTTTAATAAGCTGCTGAAAAATGTAAACTGACTGGAAAAAAACACTGATAATTGTTCAATTTTATTTTATTATTTTTCATTGAAAGTGTATAGAGATTTACTCTAATTCATTTAAACAGAAAAGCCACGGGAAGCTTGTTTTGATCCTGGAAACATCATGAATGGGACAAGAATTGGAACAGACTTTAAGCTTGGTTCAACTATTACTTACCAGTGTGATTCTGGATATAAGATTATTGATCCTTCAACTATAACATGTGTAATTGGTGCAGATGGAAAGCCAGCATGGAACAGAGCATTGCCATCTTGTAATGGTATGTCCTGTTTTCTTACCATTTCCCTTGTCTGCCCGGTGAATTCAGAGTTTCTAAGTCCCTGAGGCTATTTATACTATTTCTACGCATATAGCTTGTATTAAAAACAAGCAGAAGTTAAAAAATAAAAATTATGATGATATGAGTTTTGGACCATAGCTTAGTCATTAATGTATTGTTTTAACTATTTAAAAATATATTTAAGTTCTGAAATCAACACATATTGTTATGTTCATAATAATGGTTACCATGTAATATGTAAGTTTCCATGGTTTCCCCTTTACATCAATTTTAGTGGAAGGCTTTGTAATCTGTATGAGAATCCATATAAAATAGACTAAATACTAATTATGAAGGCCTGTCCACTGTTTCTTTTTATTCTCTTTGTATTATCTGTTGCCAATTTATTGTTTCTTAGACTGCAAGTAGGGGCAGTCCCTTCAACAAAACGGAGCTGCAATATATGACTGATTTATAATAATAGGGATTTATCTGTGCTTCCACATAGTCTCAAGATGTATTACTTTCAGGTATTACCTTCCTAGTGATAGTAATTTAGAACTGCCTTTTAAAAGGATGTAGTAACTTAGGCTATGCATATACTATTTGAATTGTGCTCAGAGCAAGGATTGGGGACTGGAAATAGGTTAAGTTGTTAGACTTAAGTTATTAGACTATGATTTTGGTCCAGACTTTATAGCACTCTTTAAAATTTCTTAGTCACAGTGCAGGAGTAAGCATGGGACAGAGGCTGTTCCCAGTAGGCCACCCACATATGATTCTGAAAGTGAGAGTAGTAGTACTAGTACTAGTACTATTCCAGGTATTTTCTGTGGCCAGTCATGCTGTTGATCTCAAGGTCAAAAAACAGGCTCTTGTGTTTATTGTCCAGTGTAGCCATAGCCTAAGTTTCTGTCTATAATCCTAAAGAAAAAGGCATGGGAAGCCGATGCAGTGGGTTGCTGATTATCCACAGTGCTTAATTGCTACTTCTCTCCATGACTTCAGCTATGAAAACACCACTCTACTAGACTTCAGTACAAGTCTCACATTATTTCAGGCACTTTCGATTGTAATCCCTGCCCTGACGCACACACACAAACACACAAAATAAGAATCACAGAATCATAGAATCATTTACGTTGGAAAAGACCCTTAAGGTCATTGATTCCAACCATTAACCTAACACTGCCAAGTCCATCACTAAACCATGTCCCTAAGCACCACATCTTTTAAACACCTCCAGGGATGGTGACTCAACCACTTCCCTGGGCAGCCTGGTCCAATGCTTGATAACCCTTTCAGCGAAGAAATTTTTCCTCACGTCCAATCTAAACCTCCCCAGGCACAACTTGAGGCCATTTCCTCGCATCTTATCACTTGTTAGTTGGGTAAAGAGACCGACACCCACCTCACTACAACCTCCCTTCAGGTAGTTGTAGAGAGCGGTAAGGTCTCCCTTGAGCCTCCTTTTCTCCAGGCTAAACAACCCCAGTTCCCTCAGCCGCTCCTCATAAGACTTGTGCGCTAGACCCCTCACCAGCTTCCTTGCCCTTCTCTGGACACGCTCCAGCACCTCAACGTCCTTCTTGTAGTGAGGGGTCCAAAACTGAACACAGTATTCAAGGTGTGGTCTCACCAGTGCAAATATATGCCTATACATACACACACACACACACAATATATATATCTATTTATACACACACACACACACATATGTATATTGTTTAAACTCATCTTTTCAGAGGTGGGCAGAATATCTACAGAATTATAGATTATGCCAATTTAAGGAAAGGTATGGAGATTGTAGAACCACTGTAAAGAAAACCAGTAATTTACCAATGAAACAGAGAACCCAGAATAACGCAAAAGTATTCAACATTTATTTTCAAGCCTTTCAGATTAGAGCAACGGGTCAATAGCTGCATGCGAAACAGATTTGCCCACAAAAAATGAAATTACCCTAGACACATTTTTATTATTTATAATATTATTTTTATATACCTATCATTATTATATATGTTTTTGTACACACGTATTATTATTATTATTGTTGTTTGTCATTGTTGTTGTTGTTGTTGTTATTATTCATTTGAATCACAGTAAAAGATAAACTAACAATTTGTGTAGATTTTAATACCTGCAAGTTTGATCCTGAGAGCACAGACAGGTCTTAATTACCCTGACCAGCTTCAGCTGGGATCTCCATTTGCAACCCTGCCCAAAGGCCCAGGAGATCTATTTAAACTCAGCCCTGGGCCTTCACTCCCTGCCTGAATTATGTTATATGTACTTGTTTAAAGTTCTGTTTCTGACCCTGCCTCCTGGATGGTCCTCAAACCTACACTGTAATTAGCTTATTTCCTGGAAGGACCCCTGTACTTCAGCATCACTGAAGTTGGAAGGGACCTCTGGAGATCACCTACTCCAACATCCTTGCTCAAGAAGGGTCACCTAGAACAGATTGCCCAGGACTGTGTCCAGTCAGGTTTTGAATATCTCAATGGATGGAGACTCCACAACCTTTCTGGGCAACCTGTGCCAATGTTTTACTACCCTCACAGTAGAAAAGTGTTTTCTTGTGTTAGGATTGTACATCATGTGTTTTAATTCATGATCATTGCCTCTTGTTCTGTGAGTGGACACTACTAAGAAGAGTCTGGCTCCTCCCTCTTCTTCATTTCCTCCCATCAAGTATTTATACATGTTGGTAAGATCCCCCCGAGCCATTTCCTAGGCTAAATAATCCCAGGTCTCTCAATGTCAGTTCATGTGAAAGATGCACCAGTCTATTAGTCACCTTCATGGCTCTTCACTGGACTCACTCCACTAAGTCCATGTATTTCTTGAACTGGGGAGCCCAGAACTGGACACAGCACTCCAGATGTAGCCTCACCAGTGCTGAGTAGAGGGGAAGGATCACCTCCCTTGATGTTTTGGCAAATGATCTTCCTAACACTTAGCTCAAGAAGCTGGTGGCCACCTTTGCTGTAAGGGCACATTGCTGGCTCTTGTTGAGCTTGTTGACCACCATCAACCAAAAAAGAGGAATTAGGATGGATGTTTTTGTCTCAGGGGTTGTTGATTTAATAACTTTGTTTTTTTAAAAAATTGTAAAGAAAAATAGCAGGTGTTTTTTCCCTCCATATGGTGAATATTTAGAGCACATGGAACAGCAGGATGAGTTGTTTTACTTATAAAGAGTGCAGAATGCAGTTTTTGCTGTGACATTGCAATAGCTTAGCTTTAATACCTTATGAAAGTACCCTTGTAGAACAATTATATTTTGTATTATTTAAGAAGTTGTTATAAAACACTGAGTAGTGTAGAAAAAGAAAAAGGACCTGTGGTTCTCCTTGCAAACATACACTTCTCATCCTATTTTTTTGGCTGTTTGTTTCTTTGACACAAAATTAAAATTTAAATTTAAAAAAGAACATTTATTTTCTTAATTTTTTAAAGCAGAATCAACATCCTATTTCCTAAGAAATAATTTGCTATTAAAATAATATCTATTATTATAACACTTTATAAAATATGAAATAAAAAATTAGGGGATATGTTCTTTTGAATCCTCTATTTTTTACACTCAGAAATAAAGGTCTAGAACAGAGAGACAGAGCTCCTAAAACAATACCTTTATTTTAACAAAATAGACATCAATATCTCATGCTGAGTTCATCTTGAGGATCATCCAATAGATAATTAAAAATCTACAATTTTACAGGAGATTACTTTTCAACATAAATAATTTAGTACTTTATTGACAATAACATATGTAATTTTCTTTTGACTTGTTAAAATTTTTCTATATCTATACAACAGAAATGCAGAAACAAGGGATAGAGGATAAATTAGTTAGACATAGCTCTGAGATGTCATTTTGATTTTCTGCCTCAATAATTATAATTCTTATTCCAAGGTGAAAATTAATGCAGTATTGATATGTTTGTGATATTTATTCTAAATAACACTGGGTGTCTACAGAAGCAAAAATTACTAACTGAAAGATTGGGTATCCTGACACTCTTAAATCTCAGTAAAACTAAACTGGAATACCTGCTTGTGGAAGTACTTTAAGTCTATTTATCTAGTATGGTTTACTGTATGTTCCATTTTAAAACACACTCTTATGACTTCGGTTAAGGTGTGGAGGTTTTTAAAGTATCATTTACATGGCTACTACACTTGTGTCTCTAGTATGGAGTAAACCATACTAGATAAATTAATATCTATTTATACTCATTTGTGGAGTCTTAAATTACTCCTCAATAAAATAGACTTGATTTATGAGAAGGACAAAAATCTCAAATTGTGGGTTATAATGGAACCACAGATTACTGAGGACTGCATGAGATTTTTGGATCCCTGTAAGTCTCATTTTACCATAGTACTGTAATGATGGCTGTGCCAAAGACTGAAAGGAAGTAGAGTGAAGAATCCTTCTTTTTGTCACAGGGCATGGTTTTGAGTAAAATCGAGACACTAATAATGTAAAGTAAAAGAACAATGATGTGAGTGGAAAGTGTAAACAAAATACATTATGTTTAAAAATAGATATGAAATACAGATCCATTATATAAAACGTATGTATACATAATTTTAAGGATAGGAGTTGTATAGGAGGCCAGAACCAAAATACACTCAGAATCACCTTTGTTGACATGTAAAGCCCTCTTGTAATATACAACTTAATCCAATCAAAACTGAAAATATCAAACAAAAATGCTCATGATGCAATTTTAACACAATATTCTGAGTTTATATTTCTTTATTTATACTGATATTGAACTTCTTTAAAATATTGGATGAAGGAACATTAGAAATTTTGAAGCATGAAAAATGGAAAAGAACCTAAAATGAGTGCTGTATAATAAATCCTAAGAATCTCTGAAAATGATGCACTTCGTTTTTTAAGTCAATTAGCCCAATTAAATGAACTAATTCAACTGTATTTCTTTGTGGTGTGGTTTTTATTGTTTTTTTTAAGGTAACATTTTACAGTCAGACGTGATGAAAATGAATTTCATATTTATCTAGGTAACAGTTGGCAACTGCCAGTAGGTATATTCTGAAACACTAATGGAAAGTCTTAGGCATACTCTTTTCATTATTAATTTCACAATCCTTAATGAAGTTATTAAAATACATCCTCTGAAAATGTAGTTTTTGCTCATTAAAACAAACAATATTTGTAGTCAAAACTGAGAGCTCTGTATAGGATATGTTTGACTGCCACAGCACTGCACTGATAAATTTCACAGCCTTAACCTATAAGAGAACTTTTCTTGCATCTTTTTTAGCCTAAGCACTCACAGGCTTTCATTACAGAGTGGATATACTACAAAGATGTTATCATAAATATTATCAAATATATTATCAAAAACATATCTAAAAATAAGAAAACACATTTTAGAAGGGAACGTTTTTACAACTCCATAACTTTGGAATTTGTTTTAAATTAAGCATAAGTGATATACTTTCATTCCAGTGAAATGTTCATGACTTCAGAATTTCATCTGGTAATTAGAAGATAGACTTTGTGGCTTAGTTCCTGGTATCCTCAAAGCAAGAAGAGAAAAACATATAAAGATTTTAAATTTGTGGCATGAACTGATTCCTTGTGATATTTGAGTTTCACCTCAGCCACATAATCCTATTCAGCCTACTCATAAATTAAACTTCTCATCTTCTATCATTACATTGGATTTTTGAATAATTCATATAAACAGCTAAGAGAAGACACAGATTTGTAGTATTAATTGCTGCCTGTGTAAGGAAGTTAAGCTTGTAGAGATATTTCAAATATGATTTTAAAGCCCAGTTGCTGTCAGGGAGCAGAAAGAGTGGGTCTGCTCCACAAAGGCAGATGAGCCAGGAGCCAAGGATGACCAAAGCACACACTGTGCCCTCACTCACTGGGCATAGTCCCGCAGCACATGAGCTGGGTCAGCAGAGCTGGGAGCTGGTAATAGGGTCCTTTGATAGCCCCAGATCAATGAGTTTGTCCACCTGGACCCCAGGTCCTTCTCCTCAGAGCTGCTTTCCAGGCAGTTGTTAAAATGTAATCTGTGATTCCCAGAGAGGAGTAACATTGGTTTACTTTGTTCATTACAGTAGACAGTAATTGTTTAGATTATGCAATGATCTTTTCCTTGCTTAAAAACAAAAGCAATGTGACTATTCTAGTTTTTTATAATTTTTATTTATTTATTTATTTATTTATTTTTAGAATAATTTCATTATTGGTTTCTTGGGTAAAATAACAGTGTACAACAATTTTTTCTTCTTGTAAAATCTATAGTTTTCAGTAGTGTTTGATGAAATCATTTGACAAAGAAAAAAAGCAGCACTGGATTGCATGTAACTAATGTAATTATTAAAGGACTTACATTTTAATGAAGATTTTGATAGGAAGCCAAGCCTTTCCATTAGTTCTCAAACGTTGAGAAAAGTGACAGCAATACTTTTTTTTTCATTGTATAGAGATGTATTTACTCAATATCCAACTCAAGGAGATATTTTAACTTAAAAATAGCCACTCCTTATGTTTGCCATTTCTCCAAAAGTACATATCCCTTTCATCCACTCCCTGCTTTGGCTTTTCCTGAGAAATCCTTGAGACACAGACTTCCTATGATGTAATGCTTTAACTTATAATTGGTAAATCCAGCAGTCCCTCAGCATGACACATTTATTGCCCATACATGGAAGGAACATACCACGCATGTTTGTTCATTTTTTTCTCACGATACGGGCAGAACTGTTACTTACATAATGCCTGACTAGTCTTGAAGGTTGGGGATCCGCTGTCCTTAAATATCCCTTCTAACTTCTGTAGCTGTAAAGAGTTTCTCTTACTCTTTCTGTTCTATTTTGTATACATATGAATCTAAAGATTTTTTTAATACGTGTAAGCTATATGCTCTTTTGATAATCGTCTAGGAAGTTATGAAAAACAAGGCAATTCAAGCATACATTCACAAAGCAGAATCCATGGCATTCTGTGCAGGTTACTGTTAGCATATCTATGTATTCCTTTGAGATCCAAGACAACTGTGTTGTGCCGTTTAATTATGCAGCACCATATTTATTTTCTGAGGGTTTTTTTTACATAGATACATAGATAGCTAGATACAGACATATATTCAAAAAAACCCCCCCACCTAAATTCTGTGTTTACAGTTTCTTTTAACTAAATAACTTATACTTCCGGTCCTATATGAATACTTGTAGTCAAGTAAAACTCTCAATTTTAAAGAAGTTTTAATAAAAATTATATCCTGAGAAAGAACCATTAGATATGTCATTATAGGAAAACCAAACAAAAGCAAAACCACTGAACTGTCACTTTATAATCTTTAGATTTTCGTTTTCAGACTGAACTAATACAGACAACTGTAATTAATGATGTAACATGTTTCTTTCTGTTTTGTTGCCAGCACCATGTGGAGGGCAGTATACTGGATCAGAGGGAGTGGTTTTATCACCAAGTTACCCTCATAATTACACTGCTGGACAGACTTGCCATTATTCAATAACTGTACCTAAAGAATTTGGTAAGAATTTCTGCTACTGATTTATCAATCATTAATCATTGTTCTACTGTTCAAATGTCCTTCATGTGTAATAGTGACCTTAGATTTTCAATATATTGTAAATTGCTTATCAAAAATAAATGTATTCTTGACACAGAAATTGATTCTAGGGTTTTGACCTTTTACTTCTCCCTAGAGTAATTAATAGACTTCAGCAAAGCCATCTGTGTCTGCTATCCAAGCATAACCTGAATACTTTCATTGATTACACCATTCATCATCATAGGATAAACATTCATTCCAGCTTCCTGCAAAGTAAAATCAGTTGTCAAAAAACAAGCGTCAAGTGTTCTCTTATGTTTTAACTTTTTGTTTTTCATGTTTTAACAAGGACAAGATGAGTCAGATCACATTTAACAAGTACAGTGGAGGAAAGAAAGCAATTTTACATAAAAGTGCCAGAAATGTTTGTGAAAAATCACAAAACTGGTTCTTTCAGTCTGTCAAAATGCTTGGACAAAATTTCTAAAACTTGTGCAATTGTATGCAGGGCATGGTTTTCTGCAAAGCAGGCTTCAAGTCCAGACAAATAGCAATAAGATCCATTTTGCTACATACTTACAAAAAGACTAAATGCACAGCAACTTATTGTGTTTGGTACTTTCTATATGCAATGAAACCTGTAAGGAGTCAGCAGTTTTTTCACCGAGGAATTTAGAAAGCTGCTAACAGAAGCAGTTAGAGATTTACAGGTTGAGAGCTTAGGAAAAGTTTATTACACCTGCTAATAATAATTCATAATGTCACTCTAGTACTGAACTCTTGATTACTAGTCTTTTTTATTATTATTATTATTTGAGACAAGCTCGATGGTTTTGGTCACAATTTTTGTTTACAGCTCTGTAGTAAGAAAATTATTAATTTCATATTCATCATGTTTTAGAAAGTTTGTTCTTACCTTTCAGAAACATTTCTTCAGAAAAAAAGAGAAATACGTTTGCACAGTAGATACTTGCAACAACTATGGTTAAATAATTGTCAAATAAAATATATTTTAATTAGTTATTGTCCTATTTCAAAAAACACAATATGTATCATATAAAAGTTATTTATCAATGTTTTAGGGATGGGAGTAACACAAATTCTTAAGATTTGTACTACAGGAGTGTAAAGTACTCTGTATTCTTTATTATAGCTTTGACTTTTCTACAAGAGAAAGCGAGCTTTGATAGGATGTAATTCTTCTTTTCCCTGCTAGAATTGTATAGAATGCAAGAAAATAACCAGTAGAACAAGAAACTGGCTGGAACATATAGAAAGGATCTGTCAAATCATTCAGGGTGATTAGATCCCCAAGACAGTAGTTACTGTGAAATGCTATTGGAGCTTGTCGTGGTTTCACCTCAGCCGGCAACTGAGCACCACACAGCCGCTCGCTCACTCCCCCCGCAGTGGGATGGGGGAGAG
>NW_008825615.1:17647184-17687617 GCF_000699105.1 Pygoscelis adeliae
CCCCCTTCCTTCTTCTTCCTCCAGCTTTATATACTGAGCATGACGTCACATGGTATGGAATATCCCTTTGGCCATTTTGGGTCAGCTGTCCTGGCTGTGCCCCCTCCCAGCTTCTTGTGCACCTGCAGCCTTCGCAGTCGGTAGAGCATGGGAAGCTGAAAAGTCCTTGACTAGTGTACACTACCTAGCAACAACTAAAACATCGGTGTGTTATCAACATTGTTCTCACCCTAAATCCAAAACACAGCACTGTACCAGCTACTGGGAAGGAAATTAACTCTATCCCTGCCGAAACCAGGACAGAGCTTTACAAACAGATGCATTTATCCAATTAGAGGCTTTATTACACAATAATTTTCACTAGAATTCCTGATCAAGAACATGCAAAATATCTCTAGGCCCATATCAGTAGTTGTAAAGTTCATTAAAGTAAGTACATTGTGTTTAATTTTTTGGTGTTTAATTAGTATATTAAATAATTGGATATTATCACAATTTAGAAGTTTTTAATAAATAATGCTCAAAATTTCATATTTTACTATATGCTATTTAAAAATTATGCAACCCTTTCACCAGCCATCTAAACAAATAAACATTTTTATTCTTATTTGTTAGAAAGAGAAACTAACACAAGTAGAATCTATAGCTAACATTCAAAATGCTTGGCAAGTACCTGACAAAATTATTTCTCTATACTGGATCTCATGATGGTCCTTACTTAAAGAGGGCCTGACAGAAAAGTTACTTGAATGTACTGGCCATAGACACAACTTTAGAACAATCCTTTTTCATTTGTGATATAAATTTTCTTTTAAAAAGATATATTTTTAGCAGTTCTAATAGGTTTAAGGATTGAAGAAAATTGCAATAACTTTACTTCTAGTTGATAATTGTTTGCACAAAGGGTGGCCTTGCAGCGATGAAGACTAACTACATGCTGGGCTGCACTAGCAAGGATGTGGCCTGCAAGTTGAGAGTAGGTACTATTTCCCTCTTTGTAGCCTTCATGAAGTAGCATTTGGAAACTATGTCTATAGTTTTGTGCTTCCAAATTGCAAGGCACAGATTGATAAAATATGAGTCCAACAGAGAGCCAGCAAGATGATTATGAGGCTGAAGCACAGTCCAAGGAAAAGAAGGAAGTTCAGCCTGGAGAAGTGAAGGAGGACTCTTCGTTCTAGAAATATACAGTGAAAGAACAAGTGCCAGTAGTCACAAGTTGTAGCACTGTAAATTCCAACTGGATATAAGGAAAACATTTTTCACCATGACAGCAATTAAGTACAGGTAGCTCAAAGAAGAATTTTCAAAATTTGCTCAGAAAAAGGCGTAAGCAACATAATCAAACTTCAAAGTTAGTCCTGCTTTTAAAAATCAGGAGGTTGGACTATGCAATTTGTTTTTTAAAAAAAAATGTTTAAAAAATTGAGAACCTTACAAGAAGCTGGAAAATACAATCTGTACAGAAATTGTGCTGCATTGAAGACCCACGGCTTGTATACAGAATCTGGAATAGGTATAATTTTAAAACAGATTCCTCCCTTGTCAATAAAATGGGTGGCTGGAGTAATGAAGTAATATTTTTATTGACTTGATTTTACTGGTTTATTATTTCATGTTTCTGTTGCTATCTGATATTTGAATTCGGTGAACCATTTTATATTTACTAGCAAGAAGTGTCATATAATTAAATGATTTACTTGTTAGTATACTTTAAATTACTTACAGCTGAAGTAAAATTAAGTGTAGCAATAAGTCAAAACCAGTAACACTGATATTTTTAATATTTGATCAGTTTTTGTATTCTTTCTGATAAAATAAGTACTAATACAAAGTTACAAAAATAGCCAAATCTATGTTTAAAACATCTTCTTCAGATTAAAGCTGGATAAGCAACTAATCATGTGTGACAATAGATGCTCCCTAACAGTTGCTAAGTTTGGTAATGAAATTTTGGTAAAAAACTTTCCTTTTTAGATACTCCATTTTATTATTCTCTATAGGAACAAGACTTTTTTGACTGGAGACCACAGTTTTGGAGAAAGAGTGATTTAATTATCTTTTTTTTTTATTAAAAATAACGAAATAATGAAAAGCACATCAGGTTCTTATTACTTATGTTTAATGCACCTGTTTTATCATGGTAGACAATAAATTAACTTGGAAAGGATTCATACAGGAATCCACTGGTAACTAAGACAAGCAAAAATATCCTATTAATTATTTTTTTTAAGACTAAGTTCTTGTTTTATCTTCTTTTTATTCCCCCCCCCCTCGTTCTTTCTTTCTTTTTTTTTTTTTTTTTTTAAATGTAGTTGTGTTTGGACAATTTGCCTATTTTCAGACAGCTTTGAATGATGTGGCAGAATTATTTGATGGAGAAAACTCTCAGGCTAGACTTCTTAGTTCACTGTCTGGATCTCACTCAGGTAAGTAATAAAGAAAAGAAGTATACATTTCTCACACAGCTCAGTATGGAAAAAATAAATCAGAAGAACGTTATGAATTTTATTTGGAAATATAATAATAAAGTCATTGGAACAGGATGCCAAAGGAAATGGAAGACCCTTCTAAATCTTTGAATCAAGACATTCTTCTGGAACGTGGTTTAGGCAAGAACTGATCACTGGCATGACTGCAAAAATAATTGAGTGAAATTCTCAGATCTTTATGTAAGAGGATAGATTGGATAGTATAATTATTTTCTCTGCCCCTAAACTCTGTGAATTACACATCTAGATTTTCTGAATGTCTAATTTAAACACAAATTACTTGTATTCACAAAATGCAATTATCTGTATGCAAACATGCACTTAGACTAAAAGCAGGCCAGCTGTTGCATTCAGGTAACTATAAGCAAAATGTTGACCCTGTGAAATCATAATTAAACTTATATGGATTTCAGCATGGCCAGAATTTCCAATGTATGCATATATAATGACTATGTTAATCTCAAGTAGATAACTTACAAATATATTTCTGCAGCTATGAATGTGTTTTGTCATACACTCCTAGTATTTAGGAGAGCGTATATGTGAGTTTAAGATTTTTTCAGTCCAGGGCTTTTTATGGCTTCTCGGTTTTCACTTTGAATTATTGGAGAAATACTTGATATTAAAAGAATGTAACATATCTATTTGATTTATAGAAAACATTTTATTATTTGAAAAACTCAACTCATCATTTTTCTCTGGTGAATCCTAGGTATTTGTGTCATAATAAGAATTCACAAATTAATTTTAAAATTTGTTTAATTACTGGCAAGAGTTCAGCAACAAAACAAAATATTTGCTTTTTAATGTTTAAATTTAAAAGACAATTCATCTAAGCACCCAATTTTACTGCATCAAACGTATAAAAAAGTTGAAACTAAGATCTGTTTTCATAGCAGACATTTGAAAATAATTGAAGGGAATTTAAACTTGTGATTTTTACTTATTACTTGTGACATATCTGATTTACATTGGTTTAAGATAGGATACTGTTATATGGAATCACTAGTTACAATAATATCAAACTAATCTAAGCGAAAGAATTATAAATCCTATTTATCCTGTTATCTAAGATTTTTAAATTAGTTCATTATGATTCATTTCAGTAGAATTTCCTAAAATATTTGCTGATATAATCCAATGAGAATAAAAAAAGTTGTCTTATGGAGTGGCATCCTTGCAGTGTAAAAGTACTGTAATTTTTTCTGTAGTGATTCATTACTGAACTTTTATCATGACTGCAGACAGATATCTCAGGAAGGGAGATAAAGTATATTAAACGTTTTTATTAATACACAAGTCAATATATAAAATTTGAAATGCTATTAGAAAGTTAATAATGTAATATAGTTCATGTGTGACCATATATTTTATTGAAGCAACTACATAAAACGAGTCATGGATCTGTTCTTTCTCATTTCAATTTTAGTTTTGAAATGGTAAACATCACATGAAGATCCCTGTGGCATTTTTCAAATACTTTTAATTGTTTAATGTGTTTTGCAAGACAAGGTAAAGCTGTCAGTTACAGAAAAATGTTAACCAAAAATTTTGGTCCCTAATTAAGTTTATGTTGTTGAATCATGAAGTCTTTTTATTCTGACAAATTTTCAAACCTCCAATGGCAAATTTAATTTTATACAGTTATTTACATTTTCTTTAACTGTAGAGGAAAACATAAAACTATGTATTTTAACAGTATATTTCATTACATACTGAAGATTTGTAACTGTTGTTTCTGTTTTGCATATTTAATTTATTTTCTGTTTTCATTTGTAGGAGAGACATTGCCTTTGGCTACATCTAATCAAATTCTTCTGCGATTCAGTGCTAAGAGTGGGGCATCAGCCAGGGGGTTCCATTTTGTTTACCAAGGTAAACATGTCTGCTTTTGGTGGAAGACACTGGTGTCAGTCTCACACAGTGTATTATTTTGAATCCTTCTTAGGACTTAGTGTTTCTTTAAATAAGGGTGTAGTCTTAACCTTTTTCCAGCCATCGCGGACTTCTGATGGTAGACTGACTTCATAATGGTAGTTGTCTCTGGTGAATCCTATCTGGCCCCATGGACCTGAATATGTCCAGCCTCTCTTAGTAGCCTGTAATCTGTTGGTCCCTTACTGCTGAGTATTCATGTCCTCCTCGGACTGTAGAAGTACATGGTGAGGACTGTGAAAGCAAGGCAAAAAAGGCATTTAATACTTTAATATTTTCTGCATCATTTGTCATTAGGTTGTCCACATCCCATACAGCCCCAATGCATCATCATACACACATATATTTTGAAATTCCCTTTGTAATTAGCATACCCGTAGACTCTTTTTCCCTAACGTTCATTACTAGTTTTCACTCCAGCTGGACTTGGACTTTCCTGATTTTTGTTTCTAAGCAGTTGAGCAATGCTATCATACTCCTGATTTACTACCTGTCCTTGCTTCCACTTGTGGTATGTTCCCTTTTTGTATTTAAATTGTTTGAAAAGCTCCTGGTCTAGCCCTGCAGGCTTTCTGCCCAAATTCCCAGTCTTCCCTCACAATGGTATAATTTGTTCCAAGGCTCTCAAATCTCTCTAAAAAAAAATCACCAGTATCCTTCCTCTTCATGCCTGTTCCTTAGGAAAGTCTATGTACCAACTTCATGAATATACCAAAGTCTGCTCACCTTAATTCCAACCTTCTGCTGCTTCCTAAACTTCATCATCTTGCAGTCATTGCAGCCCAAGCTGGCATCTACATCCACATGCACAAACAGCTCTTCTCTGTAAGCAGCTGGCCAGGTTGTAGCTACTTAATTTAGTTATCTGACAGAAATATCTATTAAATCTAGCCAGTGTTTTACTTGACTAAAATGAGTAGGGACAAGACCATAGAACTTGCTTTCTACTATATTTCTATTGTATTCAGTTTTGAGCAAAAGGAGATATACATCTTTATTTTGTATTGAGTTGGATGTAAGTTGCTAGACTGGTACAAACCAGAGGAGACACATATTTGATCTCTGTTAAAAGCCAGATTTCCCTGAGATGAAAGTGAAAACATGCCATTGGGTAGCATTTGAAATGGGCACTGGAAATCCACCCAGAATTGATAGCTGCATTCAATAAATCAGTAAAAATAAAATCAGTAGATTTGTTACACAATATCAACATTCCAACAATTTCTGATTTATATTCAGACATTATAATGACACAGAAAATAGATTTTGTGGTTTTGGTGAAGAAATATCCAGTTACCTGAAACAGTTGTTAAAAACAAAATGAAAAATTTTATACTTTTATATTTAATTGTATACTTAACATTTATTTTATATGTAATTTTTGTCCCATCCAATTACAGTTACAATATGAAATAGTGATCATTTTCTCACAAAAACAATAGAAAAATATATTTTGGGATTTGTTCTATACTGACAGTTACTCACTTAACAAGTGAGTACAACATAAGAGCTGTTATGACAATCTTTGTTACATTCGCCTAAAGTCTTTATCCACAGAAGTACTGTTCATTTCAGCTTTCTCAAGACATAAAGAAAAAGAAAAGAAAATTAAAGAAAATATTTTCCAGTACTTATGAAAATCTCAATTCTGGATATGTATAGGCAGCATAATGTTGTTGAAACTAAATAGCTGTGCTTCAACATGTTTTTACCACCTATAGTTTCAGAGTTAGTTTGACTGAAGTTAGCTTGGATTCTGCATCACACACTGTTCCTCAGTGTAATACTATAAAGAGAAGGTAAAAGTGCCAAAGACACTTTCAAGCTTACCTCATGGATATCAGTAGATCAGCTCAAGGTTTTGGAGAGTTTACTTAGTTGTATTAGTATTGATCAGTACTCCCAGCTGATGTTTCAAGAGTTTTTGTTCTGGCTGCCAAGAAATTCTATCTTCTTGGAGCGCTTGGAGGGAAAATTGGTATGGCAGAGACCATGAGGCAGTTTCAGTATTGAAGGGTGGGTGGCAGATGTAAGACTTGCAGGTCTCTTCCTGACACAACTGGATTTGAGGAAGTATTATGTGCATGTCTGCACACTGCAGTTGAAATGCAAGAATGAGACAGCATGCCCAAGTCTGTTAGCATGCTGCTAGGCAGCTTAGTACACTAAACTGATCTGTCTGGTGACACCTGCAGCAGTGCTTACAGGTCCATTGCCTGTACAGGCAACAAATGCAGTCCCAAAGGGGCTTCTGGGCAGTTCACTAGGTGTGTTGCATACACACCCAATAAGCTTAATGAGACAGTCATTGAACACTGTGGTTTATTATATACTAGCTTTTCAGCTTTACTAAATTGAAGTATAAAAGTTGTTTTGGATAGTTTTAAATAATATCAAGATTCATTTAAAAAAAAATTGTTTTTTTTTACATTGGAGCACAGTCATGGTTTCACACAGCAAGTTAGTGGAAAGAACTGTCTCACCTCAAGAATATTTCCA
Source organism: Pygoscelis adeliae (assembly GCF_000699105.1). Lineage (NCBI taxonomy): Eukaryota > Metazoa > Chordata > Aves > Sphenisciformes > Spheniscidae > Pygoscelis > Pygoscelis adeliae. The sequence continues at coordinate 17,654,111 of NW_008825615.1, forward strand.
TAGTTGTAAGGAGCTTGTTGGGACTGTTCAAACTCCTTCTGGATGGGGTTTTTAAGCCTTCTTACTTCTGTGTTTATAGAAAGGTATCACCATAACTGCACACTCTACTTGGGATATAGCTCAAGATATCAATACCTGCCCTTTTTACACATCAAAAGCATCACTTGCATTTAAATTTATCATGCACAATTAATCAGAAAAGAGGGGGAATATAAGATTCTGGAATTAGAAAACAGCTTTCAGCATTTGAGTTCTTATCAGCCGTTTACATATGAATGACACTTTTCTGTCTTATTCTATTTGGTTTTCACATGCCTAAAGTATTTAGTTATTTTTTGCTGTTTTTAAAGAATTCATAATGATACAAAGCCTCAATTCTATTAGCTGTATGTGTGTATACACGCACGCACACACACACACACATAAGGTAAGCACAATGATATGCCTCATTTCAGTCATTTATTTGGACTACACTTATTTTTTAGTAATGTAAGAAATAGATTTTAACAAATGAGAAGTGTTCTCTGCAGCAGCAGAAAATGAGTCACTTTATTTGTCTCAGGAGAATCATGAAGCTATTTGAATATCCAGGGTTTTTAATATATTTTAAAATGTATCTTAAGAGCTTTATTTAATACACACATGTATGTATACATATATTGGTTAATGAGTTAGTGGTATTTAATAAGTTCTATCATTTTGAGATTTTTCTCTCTTCTTTTGAAGCGTGTGATCATATTTCCAATGACCGCCTGCTTGCTAGCCTTTTAAATACTCCAGAGAATAACATCCACACTCACACTGAACACAGTAATCTGGTCTGCAAAGTCAATCATTTTATTTATCGCCCTCTATTCCAGGGTGACCTTCTTCCCTGTTCACTTTTCCACTGGGCTGATTTCAATTTTGTTTCACAGCAGTATGAAACATTTACTAAAAGATGGAGGATAATTACTACAGAAAATGGAATGTCTCTGTGATACAGCTTGAAAAGTCTAGGTTGCCAACACTATAGTCAAAAGCTAGAAGGAAGGCTAGAGGGGAAAAAAAGTTATTGCTTGCATTATTTCACATTCTGGTTTGAGCAAGCAACAGATAAGGATTGTAGCTTTTGATTCAGATTTAATGGCTTTTGCAATGCCACTTTCTCAAAAACTTCTTTTTAGCTGCATATGTCATTTGTGCTTTCATTTCTTTTTCTCAGATGACCACATTTCCTTGTATCTCATGTAACAGGTAAAGGGTATCTGTAATATCAGACTGAATGAATATCCAGTCTTTCAGAATATTAGGGTCAGGTATGTTGAAATATGCTAGGAACAATCACATTTAAGAAGACTGGGAATTATACTTTTTTCAAGTTTATCTTGTGCTTGTTTTCCTGCTATGACATCACCTAAGAAACAATAGCATATATTTTTATATAGCTGAGGCTGCAGCAGTACAGAGTTCTTAACCTTTCTACCACCCCAAAATTTATGGGTTTTTAATGCTTGTCTTCCTTTACTTGCTCTACCATACAAATACATGAATTAGTTTATGAGGTCAAATGAGACTTTAAAGAGGACTATTAGGAAAGTTAGCATACAGGATGAGGAAAGACTGTGGAAGAAAGACAAAGGAGAACAAGAATAAGAGAGGAATGTGACTTTAACAATTAAGTTGATCTAATCTGTGACAAAAATAAAATACATAGCCACACACTTACTGCTGAGTGTAATTAGAGATCAGAACTAAGGCTGTTAGTATTATTTTCCATATGTGTTACCATGACACATTGTGTCCTGGTTTACAACACATCTTATAGATGTTTGAAACTGTACTGCATTTTGCAATGGATTATTTAAATCTCAAATCCATTTGAAGCAGTATGGGAGTACCTCACTTTATTGTTATGTCTGGCTTGCATTACATTTATTCTTAAGGTAGTTCTTCTTAAAACAGGAAAAAAAAAAGCATTAGAAAAATGGTGCTTCATAGTGAATGGCATGGTTTATTTGTGCATCTTTAGCATTTCTTATCTCACTGAAACCATTAATAGAATATTAGTAAAACCTGTGAAAAACTGAGCAAAATTTCAATTTTAACATGGCATTGAGTGTTTCCTGTTGACAATAGAATAATCTGACACAACTCTAGCCATGGATGTTTGTCGCTGCCATGGCTGTTTTACTTACCGGCTGCTCTCAGTAAAATGACATCTTTCAGTCTGAAAAGGAAGGAAGCACATAGCAGTACTTCTGCTACATGAACTAATTTAAGAGTGTTAGTAAACTGTCCCTAAATTTACCATAATGGCAGAGGTAGCCTGCTCACAAGAAAATAACTTTCCTAAGACAATATTATAATGAAACCAGATGATTTGATATCCTTTGTTGAGAGGTGCTGAAAATGCTAGTTACACAAAAAAATGTTTGGATTACAAATGCATGTATGCAAATTGCCAGCTGTGATTACTAACACTTATAAGATATTCTTTAATCTGATTCTTAAAAAGGGTCCTTTACCTTTGCACAGCTGTTGTAGGAATTCTCCAGATGTGGACTCCAGGTGAGTGTTAGAGAATCTGAGCAAGGATTTTCTTCTGAAACTTCCTCCCTTTTGGGGAAGTGGGTGAAAAAATAAATAGAGAAAGGTAGTATTCCCATAGAAGTCTGGGTAAGAGTTTCTTCTACACAGTGAAAGAAAAATACTCCAGGAGTGATACTGAAATTTTCAGTCAGATCATATAGCCTTTTAGGAAGACAGGTAAGGTTTAGACACATGTAAAGACAAAAGTTTAACTAGCAGGGGGCTGTAGTGGTGACCTGTGTAGGAGGAGGTCATGAGCTACCATGTGCCACTCACAAAGAGCTTCCTCCGAAGCTGGTATAAAGAATCTCTTACATGCCAAATCTTCCACCAGTCAGAGGAGCATGTAGTGCCTCTACTCAAAGATATTTAAGAAAGTGACAACTGCTTTGGGGCAGAGATGCTGCTGGAGGGACTGTTGGGGACACACACTTGGAAAGAGGCCTTCCGTGCCAAAGGACCAGCACTTCTAAAGGGACTGTGGCCTGTGGGTAACCCATGTTGGAGTGAGAACACCTCAGAGGGCTTGGCGGCCTGTGAAAGACCTATTCTGCAGTAAGGGGACATCTCTGAGCAACTGCAGCCCATGGGTAACCCACTCTGTAGCATGAACACTAAGAAAGAGAGTGACATGAAAACTTGAAGAAGCAAAAAGCAGGAGAGAAAATGAGTAAAATACTAAGTACAGCAGAGGAAAACCAAGAAGCAAAAAGAGAGCAGATGACCTCAGCCTCCTGTGCTGCCTCTCACCTCGCTGGTGGAACTAAAATAGACACAAGGAAGTTGAGACAAGGAAGGGGGAGGATAGATGTTTGGCTGAAGTTGAGCCTGGGGAGAGGGAAGGAAAGCTGTTTATTTAAGTGGTTGTTTGTTGTTTGTGTCCTCTTTCTTCTTAACTCCTGAATCAGTGATCAGAGGATTGTGTTATTTGGTAGTAAATTAAATTAAGCATAATAAGGTATAGATTCCCTGAGTCAAAACTTGTTTGTCCACAGCAATATATTGAACCTTTTGCTATCACATGACTGTGAATGATTTATCTCACGACCAAAACTCCCATTTGAGGAAGTAGTTTTGACCAAGGGATGGATTAATGCTTAATCATGTGGCAGAAGGTGTAGCTCTAGGCGGACGACAGTCATGTGGCTGGATGTGTGAGCAGCCATTATCACCTAGTCAGTTGTAAAGTCATTATACAATAAAAAAAAGAAGGTTTGAATAAAATAGTGCTTGTACAGTAGACCATTTGATAGAGAAAAGGATGTTAGTCCCAATAAAAGAGAACAAAAAAGAGCAGGCTGAGTCGGTTGAATTGACCTGGCAGACTGCATCTGGTCCGCAGATTACAATCAGGAAGAATTGTGACTGTGTGAAAACCCTGAACTATGGTTTCTTCATTATCCTTCCACAGGAGCAGAATGATTTCCTGCCACAGTTAGAACTGTATGCATGAACAAGTTTCACAGAGCAGCAGTGTGATACTGAGGTCCTATTGAAAACTTAGTCACAAAATCCCATTTATTTGAACAAAGGCAGGTACATCAGATTTACTGAAAGGGAAGTTGTTTGTTTATACTGTGTAAAGTATTTAACCATTTAAAAAACTTGAAAAATGTATTTGCTTTTGTTTTGCCGTATTGTGTAGTTATCATTCCAGGAGTATGCTAGTTTACCTCTGACCATTTCTTTCAATCTTGGATGCATTTTATAACTTTCTTAAGCTTTCAAGACTAAAATCTTTTGCAGCCATCTAACCTGCTGATTTAGAAGAAAATATGTGTTACTGTATCTGTATGACCTTGTCTGACAAATCAACCCACCGCATATTAATAAAAAGAGCACATATTTTACTGTTATTGCTAGTACCAATTATTTCTAAACCTTCTTTGAAAAAGATTTTCTCCACGTTCAATAATACTTGGATAAACTTAATTGTTATTCTCAGTAGCAATACAGAAAACTGGTAGAACATAGTGTTAATGTAATCATAAATGAGAACTTCCAATGTTCTGCTAAAATGTGTTGCATATTTCATGCTAGATTTAAGATAGGATTGATTTCAATTAGTGTTCTCTACCCAACTTGTCAACAAACGTTAACTTCAAGAGCACTTATCAGTACTTAAAACTACTGCTCTTAAGTAGTTATGATTCTGAATAGAGCAAATGACAGCATAAGAAATAAGAAAAGCATAAAGCTATCAATATGAAAATAAGTATATATAGGCTCCACACACCTTGTCTTTTACTTAGTGACCAAGGTAGATGAACAAGTGGGGGGGAGGGGTGTGTATGTGTGTGTGTACAGGTGTGCACATGAATAGATGGGAATATTGCTTTTCACTGTTACAGACCAGCAAATAAAATTAAATGTAAGCATGTAAAATAAAATTAAATATAACCGTGATTCTGTTTCCACTATTCTTAAAATAGGTTAGTAAGCCAGAAACATCATGTTTGAAAATCTGCCAGGAATAAAGTCTAAATACCCCCCCTTTTTTTTTTTTTTCCGTGCCATTCTGTGTCTTTGTTAATTAAGGACAAAATGGCAGGCAATTTTCATAGTGTTACTTATTCATATCTAGATGCAGTGATTCCCTGAAACTAATTCTTGAAGAAACCAAACTGATCAAACTAAGCTTTTGAACATGCCACTCACACAGAAAAATTGCTTATATTTGATGAGATTATTTTTAATGTACATTTATTTTATTATAGTGTAAAACATAAATGATATTGCACACAAATGATACTTTTATCATTTTTTCTATAAATATATATTTTTTAAAAAAAATTGGCATTTACTAGCTAACTGCAAAATGAAATGTAGAAAGAACAAGTTTGATACACAAACGACATGCACAATACCAAGGGACAGTAAGTATAAAAAATGGCTGCTATAAAGAAGTGGTTATAAATAACAAAGCCAAAGGGAAAATAAACCCATGGCCTTCTAATGAATTTTATTATTTTGCTCTTTAAATGTTGCTTACAGTCTTTTAACTATTCTTGTATCACATCAGGTTTATGAATTCTCAGAAATTATTGGTAAAAATAATTGTTGTCAATTGTAAACACTGAAATAGCCTTGACGATACATTGTTATCACTTAGTATTCTCCAATATGATAAGTCAAATATTTGTATAATATTACATTGGTTTTATATCTGTTTATCTACAGCATAATATTTTTCTTGGCTTCTAATGAGAAACTTCTAATGAGAAGCCAAAACTTCCATATTTAATAAGTAAAATAGGTGGTACGTATAGTATCCTGTCATTAAAGAGGGCAGCTGAAACACCCACTGATCCTCTTATGCCTAAGGATGTGCTTCCAAAGTAATTTGTTCTCCAAGCTGTCATGGCACTCATGTGACTGTACATGGTCACAGCCCAAAACCGCAATCGAGCTAACAGCCATGAAAGCATTAGGCCATTCTTTGAGAATACAGGAGCAGAGCAAGTAAAAGGAACAAGTAGAATTGAGCTCTGTCCTACAAGAAACAATGAGCATTTTTAGTGGTCTATTTATTTTTTAGGTGATGACTGTCATTTGGATTCATGGCATCTTATTTTTATTTCTTGCTCTCTTTATGCAGCTGTTCCACGCACAAGTGATACGCAGTGTAGCTCAGTTCCAGAGCCTAGGTACGGAAGGAGAATCGGCTCTGAGTTTTCAGCAGGCTCTGTTGTTCGATTTGAGTGTAGTCCTGGCTATCTGCTACAAGGCTCTAAAGCTATCCGATGTCAGTCTGTACCTAATGCCTTAGCTCAGTGGAATGACACAGTGCCAAGCTGTGTAGGTAAGCAATTGCATTTAAGTCATCTGTTCTGTCACACGTCTCTGAATCAGAATTCTGGAACTGTTTCAGAAAATAGTATTTAACATATATATTCACTCTCCTTTGATTAATATCAGTCATGCCCAATTTAAAAGAGCAGTTTTCCATATCAAAAAGTAATTGAGTAGCAGCTGGTTGGTAGGCAGTATAGTGTTTCATATAATGACTTAGATTATATGAACAAGTGTGATGCACATTTTCTTGAACATTCATTATTATCATGACTCATCTACAGCTTGAAATACAAGACAGAATTTAATTCTCCAGAAGTGTCTTTACCTGTTTTATTACACAGTACTTGTTGTATATTTCTATCACACATAGAATGATGATTTCTTTTTTCAAGTAGAAACATAGCGTACATTGAATAATGATAGCGTTGTTAAGTATAGTCAACTTTCCTCAGTCTATCAACAGACCTGCAGTGGGACAATGTTTAGCACTTCAAATTTTTTTCTAAATGTTCAAAGGTTTTCTTCTCTTTCTCCTTGGATTTATATCCAAAAGTCATTGCTATTCATAGGAATTTACTCTATAATTAAGGAATGTTCTAAAAATAAATGTATGTGTCCTATTTTCTGTGTATTCTGTTTTTTTATTTAGTTTAGTTCTCTTTTCTTGAACCTTAAAGAAGCAATTGTGTGTACAGTAAAAATATTTAATATACCACACTGCTTTACCAGCTAGATACAATATTGGAAGTATCTTAGGCTGTGGGTAAGTTCATACGATTTCTGCCAATCTTGATTGTGTTTAATGTTATGTCTTTACAGTTTGTGGTTACTCTCAGGTAAGACATGAGTAGGCTGTGCTGCTAGGCTGTTCTAGGCTTCACACACTCAAAATGAAGTTAACTTCTGAATTGTTTATTCATGCAGGTTGTATCTTATACTTGATATTGTTCATATATTTTAGATACATTGCTTTCTAAGTTCAGATCATTGCTTCACCTCTGTGTGTTTATGCTATAGAAGAGATTTATTATAATTAGCTTAGAAAATTATTATTACATTTCTGTTCTCTGAAGTGGTTTAGGTTTTGTAATAATTCATGATAATACTTTCTTTCAGTGCCATGCAGTGGGAATTTTACTGAGCGGAGAGGTACTATTCTTTCACCAGGTTACCCTGAACCTTATGGTAACAGCTTGAATTGTGTGTGGAAAATCATAGTGACTGAGGGATCAGGTATTCAGGCAAGTCTATATTCTGTCAAGCATGGAATATTAAGTACTTTGTTGTTCAGTTTAAAAAGTAATTGTTTATTTCTCTAGAAGTGTCAGAAAATAGCAATCAGTAACATTTTTTGCGTACTTGAAATATTTGTGCTTTGTTTTTCTCAGTATTGTTCTTTGGTTAGCTTTATTCTGTGTTACTTTATTTTTACATGGGGGTATGAATGAGAAATGGTTAACAAGCAGCTTTGTCTTGTAACTGTGTAGAATGTTGAAAGCAAGTCCTGATCCTTCAATCTGATATGCAAATGCCAGCCCTTTCTATCTGCTAGGATATCACTGAGGCACTTAGAGGTCTGCAACTGTCTTGATTATCTGCTCATTTACACTTTGAGTAATTATTTATAATCATGCAACATATGTGCAAAATCCTTCTCACTTACCTAGTGTCATATTTTCTAGAAGTTAAGAAAACTTAAAAAGTGAACGTTAATGTATTATTTACATTTTTTTCACTCAGGTATTTTTTGTTTGGATCTGCTTATTTATGGTTTTTTTGGGGTCATGTTCTCTTTTTATTTTGTTGTTTCTAGAACATTTAAAAATACATATGGCTAGTTGGTTTAAAAAGTTCTGTGGTGGTATTTTACAGATCCAGGTCATCAGCTTTGCCACTGAACATAATTGGGACTCTCTTGAAATATACGATGGTGGAGATATGACAGCACCGCGTCTTGGGAGCTTTTCAGGTGAGGATATGCCATGATTTAAACATACAGGTCTATATATAGTTGTATGAGAGAACATGTCTTTGTTTGCTCACACATATATACAAGGAGTATATTTGTATTACATCTTTCATGATATCATTATGAAACGTTTTCATTTTGGGGAGGAAATTTCAGGTGCTGTAAACATGTCAATATTCAAATTCAAAGAGAAATTTTCAGAAGAAAATATGAGACTAAAATGTTTAGCTTTGATTAGTGGGATTTAAGTGATAATACTTTCAAAAAAATTTCTTTCTTTTATCTTACCTACCCATCCCACAGAGAAGATACAGTGATTTAAATTAGTACTGACATTCAAGGAGCTTCCTTTGTTAACTTTGACTTAGTTTATCCTTGTTAGACTCCCTTTCTCCGGAAAAAGATGAAGCATTCAGTATTCATCCAAACTCCCCAGACCTCAGAGAACAAAACAAATTACTACAATTGGGACATAACAAACATTGTAATTTGTTGTTTCACATGTACATCAGGCATATATAGTTTTACTCCTTTTTTATAAGACAATTTTTATAGAAAGAGCATGTTCTATAAACCAAACCAAGAGAAAGAGATATCTCATATAAGATTAAGTCACAAATAATATCACAGACTCATGAACTCTATCACAAGCTTGATCTGATTCTGGTGTAGCTAAAGCATTTTGTGGAATTTTGCCTCTCCGGTGACTTCACGAACATTTAAAGTATAGATGTATATTAGATTATGTAAGGAAATGAACAATCAACTAATTAACCCCATATTATTCATTTGGATATTGAATTATAATAATCTGAAGTTGCACTTCAAAATTTAGATATTAAAATGTGTTGTGGTGTTAACCTTAATAGGCAACTCAACCCCACCCAGCCGCTTGCTCACTCCCACACAGTGGGATGGGAGAGAGAATCGGAAGGGTAAAAGTGAGACAACTTGTGGGTTGAGATGTAAAAGGTAAAGCAAAAGCTGCACATGTAAGCAAAGCAAAATAAGGAATTCATTCACTGCTTCTCATCGGCAGGTAGGTGTTCAGCCATCTCCAAGACAGCAGGGCTCCATCGTGCATAATGGTTGCTTGGGAAGAGAAATGCCATAACTGCCAACATCCCCCCCTTCCTCTTTTGTCTCCCAGCTTTTATTGCTGAGCATGACGTCATATCGTATGGGATATCCTTTTGGTCAGTTGGGGTCAGTTGTCCCCGCTGTGTCCCCTACTAACTTCTTGCCCACCACCAGCCTACTCATTGGTGGGGTGGTGTGAGAAGCATAAAAGGCCTTGACTCTGTGTAAGCACTGCTCAGCAATAACTAAAACCCCTGTGTTATCAACACTGTTTTGGTCACAAATCCAAAACACGGCACCACGCCAGCTACTATGAAGAAATGTAACTCTACCCCAGCCAGACCCAGTACAAAAGGCTGCAACATTTTATATTAAAGGCTAGTAACTATGTTATATATTAAATTTGCAATAAGAAATAAAGAAAGAAATTATGAAACGTAATCAGCTTTTGACAAGCGCAATATGTAGCAAATATATTGGATGCATTGGATAAAGAACTGATTAAATGATGCATTTAACAATATTCCATTTAACAATACTCAAGACTCAAAACACTTTCTTATTCTATACTAAAAGTGTGTCATCTTGCTTTAGCTTAAAAACCTTCCTAATTTCCAGGGAAACTGAAAAAGACAGGTTTTTTGTATTGGAAATATTTAATTGGGGATAGAATAACACAGCTTTATTGTGGATTTCTCTCTTTTGTATAATGAACGTCAGACTTAAAATGAGGCATTATGTTGTATATGGGAAAGGCCTAATGAAGATTATTTAAACATGACATGAAATCTGCTGTTCTTAAAACTGAACCAGTAATGTGACATTGAAACTGAATTCCAGGCATAATTTCATAAGTGGTAAAATTCAGCAGGTATCTTGTACTTACTAAATCTTGTAGAATACCATTGTTTTCTGCTGCACTCTGTGTGAATTCATCTGTCTTCTAAATAAGCATTCAAGATGTACAGATGTACAACTGATTACTAAGAACTTACTAAACTGTGGTGCTAAACTATATCACAGAGTTGATTTGGAAAAATGAATTCACTGGAGTCTGTTTCTTAAGGAAGACTTTACAAAGATAGATAACTATACCATTTCCTCATGTCAAGGCACAGCAGGGACCGGCTGCTCCCTGGGGTCAGGGTGCCAGGAGCGATGGGGGCTCTCTGGGACAGCAAGACAGGGCCTGGCAGCCCGGGGCCCATCCCACCTTCCCAGCCAGGAGCAGGGCAGCTGGGGGACACTGGGGCAGCCCCAGTCCCAGGCATTAAGCACCTCTCTGGGGACTGGGACAGGCTGAGGCTGGGCTGGGACATGGGCCCATGGGTGGGCCCAGCTCAGTGGGGCCCATGGCCAGGTAGGGCAGGGCTGTGGGGAGCTGGAGACTGGCCCTGCTGCGGCATCACTGGGGCAGGAGCTAATGGCCTCTGGGGCTGAAATGGGGTCCTGGGCCATGGGCAGGGTGGAGACAGGCCCCAGGGGGCTGGGCAAGGCCAGAAAGGGCTGTCTGCTAGAGCAATCTGGGCCCTTACATATTGTCTTGTCCTTTTTGGATTAATCCTGTGGGTCATCTTTTATCAGTGAATGGCAGAAATATCAGGGCATTTTTCTTCTTTTTATGCTATAGGATGCTATTTTAGGGGAAAGTGATAGGGGCTTCATAAACAAAGCTATAACAAAAATCCTGAGACCATGTGTTAACAGACATAAAGATATCTTGTGCTGCTGTCTTCCTGATGGCAGAATACGTGAATTTTTGTACAACCGTCCTGGAAAGAAGCTGCTGTGGGTAGGACTGATGTGTTGAATGCCAAGAGGGATTCTCTCCCAGCATGCTTTTGTGGCATGTGACAGAATAGCGAACTAGTTAGTTTCCTGTGCCTAATATTGACAGGTGATGCCTTTTGGTGGGCAAACTGATTCTTTTTAAGACCAAGTTTTTCAGATGACACTAGACAGTGTCGAGAGACATTCAGAGTAATTGGAAAACTATGAATTATTTTTTCTTTCAATATTACTCATTCATCAAAGTAGTGCTCGTGATTCATGAGGAAATAAAAATAACATTGCCTTTAAAAGACAACCATCAAAATAATTTCTCAGTCTTTTGCAACAGTCGCTGTACCACTTACAGAATATATGTAGGTACAGCAGATTTTTGATTAATGAATGAAGCTTAGTTGCCTTACCAAATGGTTGAATGAAACAGGATGATTAATGAAAGACAGAGTTAAGTCTTTTCATATTATTACTGATCAATTTTATGATGAGTAGACATGTTTCCAAGTTTACATACTAAAGTTATACCTGTAATATTTTAATAAAATTAAGGGACTGTTTGCACAGATCGACACTTAATTCTGTCAGTTGGGAAGGCCACAGTTTTTACAAACAGAACAGATTTTACTTGCTATATTCAGAAAGAAAAAAAAAAGAAAAGTCATAACTGGAATTGATTTTTCTGCTGCAGATGAACTATATTTCATTTTTCATTTGGAAAAGTAATTTAAGTTTCCTGTTTTTCAATAGCCATCCTGCTTTCCAAAAGGAGGTTGATTTATTTAAAAATATGATGTTAAAGAAAAAAAGAATTTCATTAAATGACAATCAGGTTATATGCATGTTAAATTTACCAAGTGTGTGATCTTCTGTGCTTTTCCTTAACAGCTGTAGTCTTATATTTTCTACTTCCTCAATCTAATATGGGCACCTTCCTTCCAAGAATATTTTTCTCTTCTAAAGCCTGCATTTATTATAAAACTACAAAATTGTCAACTGAATTTAAAGAGAGTCTGTTCTTACAACTCAGTAATGGCAGTTCCTACATGAAGCTTGTCCATTAAGCCAAAAGTGCACAAAGACTTATAAAACTTGGAAAACTGTCAAGCATCCCACGAGTGTTTGTAAATATGCTGTGCTGCCAAATGTGTCACAGAATGGAATTATGAGAGAGTGGAAATTCCTTGGCTGAAAGGACAGAAAGGCTTTCATCAATATGACAAGTGAAGTCTGTCCTGGGCTCCTTAGTGAAGGTTATAGACATAGTAGTGGAGTGAGAGGATATTCTTGACAAACATGTTTCTTTTTCCTGAGAGTATTAAATCTGAACTTAAGTGAGAGGTCATTTTACTTAATACACAGAAATTAACAAAAAAGTGGAAACAAGCCAAAAAAGCAGCAGTATTTTAGAATTGTTAGTTTGGGACTGATGCTTCAGTTGACTATGGTATATTCAAACTGAAAAAAAATGAGACTAAATATAACTACAGCTCCATCTAAAATTGGAAATGCAGATAACACCTGGCATTATTTTACATATGTATATGTATTTAAATATGCATATATATGTGTATAGACATATACAGAGAAAGTATACAAATACAGTAGTCATTGAGGTTGACATCTGGAGAATCTACTCTTATGATGATAGCTACATTTAGAAAGAAATTAGGTAAGAATCTGATCCATGCTTTATATTTGTGCTAACCCAAGAAATGCCTAAAATGACCATTAATCTCCATTCTTGGTGTAGAAATTTCTTAGATACCTAGACAGCCTTTCACACATGCAGTGTAGTGTTCTTCTCTGGAGTGAGATATGTTGCTCTTGGTTGTCATTGCTAATGCTTGAAAGGGCTAGTGGAAATAATTTTCTACAATAATATCATAATTAAACATTAATTTAAGTAGAAAACTTGTCCTCATTCCCTTGTAAGTCTTTAGGGAGGCAAACACACTTACTGCCTCCTAGGAGAATTCCCTATTTTCCAGATTACAGATTCTCAGTCAAGAGGTTAAGAAGTCAGTCAGACTCCGGTATCCATCCATGTTAGATGTCTACCATGGAGATATCTACACCTAAGCTATTATTCATGAAATCTGCTCCTGCCCTTTAAGTACTGTTTCTCTCCATTGACGATAAAGGAAGTCCAAAACAACTAGGACACCGTAGGCAGTACATCTGGTCGCCACACTAAAACATATCTTCCATGCTTCATATACCCGATCCCAGAAGAAGCAGATGTTGGCAAGTGATCAATAAAATTTGTTAGATCATAGAATCATAGAACAGCCCAGGTTAGAAGGGACCTCAAAAGATCATCTAGTCCAATCTTTCATGGGAAAGGGAGCCTAGATGAGATTGTCCAGCACTGTCCAATTGCACCTTGAAAACCTCCAGTGATGGGGACTCTACCATGTCCCCAGGGAGGTTGTTCCAGTAACTGATTGTTATCACTGTAAAAAATTTCTTTCTAATGTCGAGATGAAACCTCTCCCAGTGCAACTTGGACCTGTTGCCCCTTGTCTTCTCCATGTGGCTCCCTGTGAAGAGAGAGCCTCCATCCTCTTTGTAACCGCCCTTTAAGTACTCGAATACTGTGATGAGGTCCCCTTCTGAGCCTTTCTTCTCCAGGGAGAAGAGACCTAACTCCTTCAGCCTTTCCAAATAGGGCAGGTTCTCCAGCCCTTTGATCATCCTCATTGCCTTCCTTTGGACCCTCTTCAGTCTCTCCGTGTCTTTCTTGAATTGTGGGGACCAGAACTGGACACAGTACTCTAGGTACAACCTGACAAGCGCTGAGTACAGTGGGATGATCACACCTCTATCTCTGCTAGTAATGCCTTTCTGGATGCAGCCCAGGAACCTATTTGCCTTCGTTGCTGCAGTGGTTCACTGCTGACTCATGTTCAGGTTGTTGTCCACTAGGACCCACAGGTTCCTTTCAGCAAGGCTGCTCCCCAGTCACACAGATCCTAGACTGTACTGTACTCCTTGGTTATTCCGACCCAGGTGCAGGAATTTGCACTTGTCTTTGTTAAACTTCATACTGTTCTTGCTAGTCCACTCTTTCAGCCTGTCCAGGTCTCTCTGTAAGATGGCTGACATGTCACCCTCACCGCCCAGTTTAGCGTTGTCAGCAAACTTGGTGAGTGTGCTTTCAATACCATCATTCAGATCATTTATGAAGGTGTTGAAACAGTGTGAGGACCAGTATTGACCCCTGGGGGACCTCACTTGTAACAGGCTGCCAGCCTGAACTGTGCCATTGAATGTGGCAATTATGACAATTAAAAACTCTAGTCTCATTTGTTTCTCACAGTACAATAGGATATAATTTCTCATCTTATTGAATATCACCCTCTAAGGAACTAAAAGGCCGGTGTTAAACATTACCAGATCCTACAAAGGAACAGAACTGCCAGAAGAACAATTTTGTTCAATGAAGGGTATAATCATTCTGAGTCAACATCCTCATTCTTACAGAACAGACACCTTAAACATCCTTGAATGTATTTCAAATTCCATACAGATACTGTGAAAAGTTCTCCCTCCAGGATGTTTCACTATTTTCTGTATTCCACGGTAAGTATTGTGTGATGTGAATGCTCTGTACTGTCTGTGAATTTCCATACTTGGAGCTTCCATGTCAGACAATAAAACCTTCCTTAAAGGCCAACTTGTCATCTTTTAGCTCCTCACCATTTATATCAAGATTTTGCTTAATACAGTTTTAGATTTAAAAGTATTTACCATTTCCTTGTTTAGACTGTAGACTTACGAAGATAATTCTTTCCAGCATTTCTTTTTAAGCCTGAGTTTCAAACTCATACCTAGGCTGCTCACAGTTACTATAGAAACAGCAAATGCCCCACAGGAAATGAAAATATTTCTTATGCAACAACTGTTGAAGTTCATTAGCTACTTGTTATTGTCTTTGAGGGTAATCATAGAAAATGATGTAATTTTTAGCCTCAGTAAGTGTTCCAGCTTTAGACTGTAGAATGTGAGTTACATAGTAGTCATGTGGTAAAAAAGAAAATGTTGTGTCAGACTTAGCAATGCTAGTGGCAAAGAATGTGTCCAGGGTTAGTGATAAGGTTGTTGTACAGTGCATACTGAAGTTAGTGGCACTAAATTTTGTTACAGTTATTTGAATTATATAAAGCTAGTATTTTTTTTTTTGTGTTGCACCTGCTTCTTCATATCCTGTCATACCCTCAGAATTAGGATAAGTGGTTGAGATATTATTGTGGGAAGAAGTTGTGGAGTGGACACAGAGAAAAAATCTGGACTGCTCTGTTCTGTAGCACAGGTTTTTATACATGTGGAAAAAAGTCAAATGGCAGCTGAGCTTGATCTCATAATCAAATCCTTTACTTATGTGATTCTTTTTTTTGTTTACACCTCCTTTTTCTATCCAAGTCAATAAAGTTTCACCTGAACATGATGGGATCTTGTTTGATTGTACTTCTATAGCCTCTTAGTCTCATGAGTTGTAATCAAAATTTTCTTGCAGCTTCAGGAGAAAACAGGACAGAACATAGCAGAATGTCTGAGATTAATGAGAAGAAAATGAATGTGTCTGATTCAGTCTTGGTTATGTCTTTTCAATATAATGCTGATATATCAGCATGTTCCATAACTTGTATTTTTCCAGGTACAACTGTGCCAGCATTGTTGAATAGCACCTCCAATCAACTTTACCTGCATTTTCACTCTGACATTAGTGTGGCAGCAGCTGGTTTTCACCTGGAATACAAAAGTAAGACTGCTTGCTTTTTGAAACATTCTCAGGAAAAAGTATGTTTATGGAAAGGGAATGTGGGTTTTTTTGTTGTTTTTTTTTTTTTCCCCTGACTACCAAAGTCTACTTGGCATGATCCTGATATAAGTGATATCTGTTAAACCGAAGTTTTAAATGAAGCAACATTTGAAATTGCTGGAAACCAGCTTTCACAAATTAGCAGCTTATAACAAATCAACCTGGCAATTCAGAACAACATTTTAAAAACGTGGGGTTTAATTATACTGTGGGGTTTTTTTCAACATATTTCAGCTTAGTTCTGAAATTTAGGTAACAAAAAAAAGTAATAGTTTCACTGCTTGGAAATAGATAAAACCAGAACACATAACGTGTTTTTTTTCCTATTTATACATGTATATATCTATTCCTTGCTGTTCTTTCCTTTCCTTCAAATTCTTTTCACTCCACAAATTGCTGTAATTACAAAAAAAAAAAAAATTATAATCCCAGAGCTACAAGGAAACACTACAGTTATCTTGGTAAATCACTGGTGGTATGAACAGAATAACCTAGGAAGGTTAACGGCAAATTCTGCAATATATCAACTTTGTATATGTTTTGTGAGCAGCTTGGTTCTAAAATACAAAGGTTTGGTGTTATAAACATCAGTGGATTACCTCACATAATCATATCTAATTAAAACATGCATGTTTGTATTATTACCTCTCTCAAAAACTTTAAATACTATAGAATATAATAAATTCAGCACATGTGCTTGCATAGTATTTTTTTAACTGGAAATGGTTATTACTAAGAGTATTGTAGTCTTTAAAAAAATAATGTGATGATGAGTTAACAGCCTGATTAATGTTTTGATGAAGGTCACAAAGTAAATCCTCTTTAATTTTTGAACGTGAACATGCTCTATTTTCTTACAAAGGACATTCAAGAATTTTCTTGAAAATGGAGTTCAGTTTTGTATTACATGTCTTCCAATATTAATGTTTAAAAATGTTAATATTGTTATTCATCTTTTTTAAGAAGTACACATAAGTAAACACATGAATGATCTTTAATAAGCTCTATTTAAGATTGAGATTAAAAATTATATAAAATATAAATATGTACAGAATTTTGAAAGACCAGATTTTCAGCTCATAACAAATATTTTAAAGCAAACATAATCCACAAGATAGTCTTATGTTTTCATTTAGTTTCCTGTTTATTTCAAGCATTTATATGCAAGCATGTTGTAGGGTTTTTAATATAATCATTCTAATGGTGATGTAGAATGAGAATATGACTATGACTTCTGCAGAAATTTTTTTAGAATCTACTATTTTGACAAAGTTCTCATTTTTTGTCTGGGGAACCTTCCTCCCCAATTGGTCAGCCTGTTTTCCTCCCCAAGCCTTTCGCCTTAACCTGCAGTGATAGTGTAATTTCATATGAAGTGTAAAGAAGTATAAATTTATTCTAGGAAGTTGCTGTACAATGAACATTTTGAAGTTCAATTTTTATCTTTTACTGTATCAGTTTTATTATCCCTGTGAGTCCTGAAAGAAATGTGTTCTGTTAACAAGTAAAAAGTGTTTGGGCTCATGCAAGGTCTCTTGGATTTATGCTTTTGTTTGTCTCCTAATTGCCAGTCCCACAACTGTGCTCTGTTAAAGCATCTATTGACTTCAGTGGTTCCAATATTTCAATGCCAGGGTTTTTTCAGAAGTGCAACTCAGTACAGGTCAAGGTAACAACATTCAACATTCAGAGCTTTGTTAACTATTCTGTTGACAGTCTGGCAGGAAAGAATAATTTCCTTTCTTACGTGGCTATATGGTCTCTGCAGGGCTAGCAGGAGTACAGTACATCTATGTGTGTCTCTGAATACAGAAACTGAGCAAATCCCTACAAGCGAGAATTTAGTGTTTTATATTGACCAGTCACCTTTTTAGAACAAGAAAGAAGCAGAGAAGGAAATACTTTTCCATGTAACAAGATGCAGATATCGCTAGTATTTGATTATGAATTCTGAAGCCTGTGGTCATTCGGTCACCTACTGTTTGAAGCAGCATTGGAAAAATAAATACCTTTGGTTCAGAAGTCAATCTAAAATTTGGAATAAAAATGTCCTTTTGTTGAGGAGTTGTCTTACTAAAGCAAATACAGAAATGTTTGATGTCTGGAAAAGAGCATTCAACATGAAATGCTATGTTAGAACGTCAGGTACTTTTGATAAAAGCAAAGGAAAAGGAGGGCTAGGTTCATAGTCTTTCTAAATAAAATGTACTGCAGCTGTAACATTCAGCTATAGTATGAGGCCTCAGTTCAAATCTTTCATCTTGCAGAAATTTGAACATCTGAGTAGTCATAGTGGGGGTCCTCAATATCTACTGTTAAGGTTGTTCTACTTAATAAGCAGCTGTAGCAGGATTTATATCAGTATTCTAATTACCAGGAAAAATGGTCAATCATTGAAGTTCAGCTTATATTGAAACATTTTGTAAAAAGTAGTAGAGCACTAAGATCAGATGTATAAAGAATACACCACTGTTGTGAGGCCAGAGACCTATGTTTAATGTGTTCATTTAGAGGACAGAGCTGGACTTGGATGTATGTAGGATGTAGGCAATTGGTCATGATACTTAAGTGGGTACATGATTTTCAGTTCTTGTTCGAATATGTGTTTTAGAAGTTTCTGGAATGGAATTATAGAAGAGAACTTAGGAGTTTGTCTCCTGTGCTGAAATTCTCTCTATACGTCTGTGATAAGGATATTCCTCTGAGTAACAGCAATGTGGGTTCAAATCATTGCAGGTAACAAAGACCTTCTCTCTTACTTTTTGTAAGTTGTCAGTAGCTGCTTTGCAGGAGTCCACTCTGTTGCCTTCTTTCAGTTTGTCCTCATTGAGGACAGAGGAAAAACAATGGATTCTGGACCCTGCAGTAAGAAAGGCCTTCTTCCCCATTCATCAATTCTGCTCTTTATTGTAGTGCTTCTCTTTTATTTTATGTAGTAACAACAAAAGGAAATTCAGTGATGTATGGAAAAAAGTAGTATTTCACACATGAATGACGGATTTCCAGAAAGATTTATATAACATCCCTTTCATTTCCTGATCAGAAATGAAAAAGCTGAGGGGACATACTACATTAGAGAGAGGAAGAGAGAGCAAAAAATTGCTGGGAAATATTGTCGATAAGTAAGAGCTAGTATCAGTATAGATTCATTTAAAAAAACAACAAAATTGTGCCAGTTTATACGAGCTTAGTCTTATAAAAGACTAAGCTTTATAGCTTAGTGTCCCTTAGTTTTATAAAAGAAAAGAAAAAGAAATAACAATAAATGACAATAATATAATCATGCAAGCAAACCAGAATTAATATGTATTTATGTATTTTAAAAATCTCCAGCATAGCACTTCAGCAATGTAGATGCAGAGTACTAGCTATTTAATGGTGTTTTACCTATGGACAGACAGAAAGTTCATAGAGAAGAAAGACTCCAAAAATTGAATTTTAGCTAGTACTCAGAGAACTAAAATTGGTGGGCACACTTTTTATTTCATTTTCAACTAGGTCATTTTGTTCTTTTTTAAAGTATTTTGCTATAGAAATTTGGTGGGTCTTCCATGATCCTGATTAAAATTTTATAATGGTTTTATTTGAACTATTTAACTTTTAGCTGTGCTTATTTCAGTATTTGAGTAATGCTTTTATAAATATAAATGCAGTTCTAGATAGTTCCTGCTCTTTCGTGGAAGGGGAATGGCTTTGTTTATTAAGTTGTTTTCCTGAGCAATCAATTGCTGTCAGTCAAAACTAGCAATAAAAATTCACAGTTGTTCTGATTTTTTATTGTATTTCAGGGAAATCCACAGAGATCATGACTTAATTATATTTTCTGAAACAATAAACCAAAATACCAAACTTCATAGCTACCTACATCATTCATGGTATACAATTGTCATGGTTTAACCTCAGTTGGCAACTGAGCACCACTCAGCCGCTCGCTCACTCCCCCCTCAGTGGGATGGGGGAGAGAATCGGAAGGGTAAAAGTGAGAAAACTCGTGGGTTGAGATAAAGACAGTTTAATAGGTAAAGCAAAAGCCGCGCACACAAGCAAAGCAAAACAAGGAATTCATTCACTACTTCCCATCGGCAGGCAGGTGTTCAGCCATCTCCAGGAAAGCAGGGCTCCATCATGCGTAACGGTTACTTGGGAAGACAAACACCATCACTCCAAACGTCCCCCCCTTCCTTCTTCTTCCCCCGGCTTTATATACTGAGCATGACGTCCCATGGTATGGAATATCCCATTGGCCAGTTTGGGTCAGCTGTCCTGGCTGTGCCCCCTCCCAGCTTCTTGTGCACCTCCAGCCTTCTCAGTTGGTAGAGCACGAGAAACTGAAAAGTCCTTGACTAGTGTAAACACTACCTAGCAACAACTAAAACATCGGTGTGTTATCAACATTGTTCTCACCCTAAATCCAAAACACAGCACTGTACCAGCTACTAGGAAGGAAATTAACTCTATCCCTGCCGAAACCAGGACAACAATCTTAGAGTTCTTTTCTGCTGCTACACATACATAGTTCCCAGTTAGCATTAATTGAAATTATATGTATGTGTCAGAGGACACTGGATCCTTTAATATGGTTTTAGATATAAGTATTTGGAAAGAGAAAAAGCTATCTGTCTTTGAAATTGAGAAAGCTGTAATGCTTTCCATAAGGCAAAATTTTTGCAAATCCTCTTTTCACATTTCACATTGTATTGCATCTTTTTTTTTTTTATTTTTTGCTTTCTTTTAATTTAGGAACCAGGCTTAGTGCTTAATCCTAAAATATTTCAAGAAAATTATGTAAGTAAATGAGCTTTGTTTTAAATCTTTTGAGGATGAATAGAAAATATTACATGAACAGGAAGTGCAATTAAAGTTCCTCTGTATTCATTGTTCTTTGATTAACAAGAATCATAAATTATTAGAACTAAAACCACTAAAACCCTTCCTATGCAAACACCCAGTAGGTACGAGAGTGTTAGTTCTGGAACAGTGAAGGGATGGCCTTACACTTTAATATAACTCCTTCTCTAGTGAGAAGGTTTATTCCCCTAGAATTTAGGGAAGTGATCGTGCCCCTGTACTCGGCACTGGTGAGGCCACACCTCAAATACTGTGTTCAGTTTTGGACACCTCACTACAAGAAAGACATTGAGGTGCTGGAGTTTGTCCGACAAAGGGCAACGAAGCTGGTGAAAGGTGTAGAGAGCAAGTCTGATGAGGAGTGGTTGGGGGAACTGGGGTTGTTTAGCCTGGAGAAAAGGAGGCTGAGGGGAGACCTTATCATGCTCTACAACTATCTGAAAGGAGGTTGTAGCGAGGTGGGTGTCGGTCTCTTCTCCCAAGTAACTAGCAATAGGACGAGAGGAAATGGCCTCAAGTTGCGCCAGGGGAGGTTTAGATTGGACGTGAGAAAAAATTTCTTTTCTGAAAGAGTGGTTAAACATTGGAAGAGGCTGCCCAGGGAAGTGGTTGAGTCACCATCCCTGGAAGTATTTAAAAGATGTGTAGATGCGGTGCTTAGGGGCATGGTTTAGTGGTCATGGTGGTGTTGGGTTGACGGTTGGACTCGATGATCTTAGAGGTCTTTTCCAACCATAATGATTCTATGATTCTATGATTCTATGATTCTATGAATTTTGTCATTTACTTTAGGTTGTTTTTGTGTTAGGCATCAAGAATATAGGTATAAGTTGGTTGTCCAATTTGAGTGGTCACAGTCAATTTGTATGCTACAGTCAAATTGGTGACTTAGATTTTTTTTTCTTTGGTGTTTTTGTTTTTGTTTTGCTTGTTTGTTTTTTTTTTTTAAGTCAGACGCACAAACTCACTCAAATTAAAAGAAATAACTGCTCAGTGTCTTAGAAAAATTTCATTCTGGTCACAACATAATTGTAAGTATTGTTGAGAGCCACTGCGTGGCATTGTTTCTTGTTATTTCAGAGGGTTGTAGGTGTTAAATTGGTTGTAGTAACTTATGATGAAAAACAAAGCAGTAAATATATGCAACAGATAACTGTAGGAAAGACAGGAATTAATCATTTAAACTAATCCTTCATATTAATGTTTTTTCTTCCCCCAAACTGTGACAGAATAAATAACAATTATTTTCACAGCCACCAGCAAGTCCAATCAAAATGTGCTTTGTTGAATTTCTAATATGTACAACAGTAGGAAGAATAAATATTCCCACTATTTGATTGAATTCCTTTTAATCTTAATGAACAAAGGAAACAACTATCCAAACGGTATGGTTCAGAAATGTGCCTGTTTAATTCAATTGCATTTGTGGGCACTGATGTTTCAAGCTTGGTCTTAAAATATCATTTATTAATTCAGTAGTAGTTTCAATATTTTCTTTAATATACAAACAACAAAAAAAAAGTCTGGAAATAATAAGTGTTTGCTCATACAGCATGCTGATTGAACCTCTCAGTTGAAGTCAGATTTGTTTTAGTAAGAACTGAATATATGATGCATATAGATAAACATGTAGATTTAGGCCACAAATGTCTATAAGTTTATGTGTGAACATATCCAAATGTAATGATTAGAATTAAAATATTTCAGTAAAAATCCTGTTTTATCCAATCAATATTTTAATAGTGTCATCTAGCCTTATTACCTTGAATTAGGATATATGGCACAATTCAGAATCATTCTTTTTGTAAGCTTTTGTTTTACCACTATACCAAGATAATTTAATATGTGTGAAAACATAAGCTTACTTTTAATTACTGTCTCCTTTTCTGAAGCTGCTCTATTAAGTGTTTTCAAGGGCTAAAGATTCTCAGGAGCTGAAATAATGGATTCACTGGTAAGAGGACTAGAGAACAGTGACTGTCTTTTGTAGTACTTCTCTATCATAAAGATCTCTAATAAATTCAAAGATAAAAATCAGACTAGCAGAGAAGAAAACGTATTCTTCTAAGTAGCATATTGTTTTTTGTAGGTCCAGATTAAGATCTTTCATGCAATTCGATCTTTAATGCGTCTCTTCAGCGCAGCAATCTTTCCTTTTTCCCTGTATTAAAGCAGGTGTGAATCATAAATATGCCATTTTTATTTTAGCAGGTCCTGATCCTATCAGTATGTCTATACAATTTACTAGCTGTTGACGTAAATCTCACCCCTCCTGCATTAATTCATTGAGATAAATGCATTTTCTTGGCTGGTGACTGAAACATGCAGTTTTGGAAGGGAAGGCTTGGGTTTTGATATGCAACATCATCAAAATGGAAAGAACAATTCACTCCAGCTTGATGTTTGTAATATAATAATGAATAATATGTTTCAGTTAGCCACACAGGGGTGGGAGAGAGGAATTCAAAAAAGAAAACCTGATGACTTTTGGTCAAGCTGTCAAGAAATTCTTGTGTTGTTCAGTTTGCAGCTTCCTGAAATGGACACTAATGGGTATTCACATTGTCAGATATGCCAGCAAGGATTTTCTTTCTGCCAGCAATGGCAGTGATGTTGGGACAGAATTTGAGGTAATTGTAGACATGTATGTAATTACGGAAGTGAGGCATATTTGTCTTATGTCACAGCGGAGCCAAGAAAGTATTTAGCAGGCAGTAAGTGGAAGAAGGTCAGGGAGAGGGTTATCATTCTTGACATTGATGTGTTCTCTCTTGTACTGCATAGCAGAAGCTGAGGTCTGAAGAGCATGCACTAAGCAATCCTTGTCCTTTTTTGACTGCTTGGACTTGACATTTAACATGTTTTCCCTTTATTACTGACTATTCACATACAATCTAGTTTAATGTATTTCAGAGTTTCTGAATATTTAAGTTCTCTAATTTGTCCCCGGATACCAGAATTTGTTTGCTTTCTCTCAAGCATTCTTTAGATTTTTGGACCAGTTCTAATGAAACTAGTTATCTAACTAAACTAGTTATCTAACCAAACTAGGCTAGTATTATGTAATGATTAGAATGATGAGGGTGAGGATTCACAATAATGTTTGACTTTGTTTCCAACTTCTTCTTTGCTTTTGGGGAGGTAATATTGCTTCTTAATGTCAGGTATATCAAATAAAGTCAATTATGAGTGGGTTTTGTATAGTGTTTTGTGATATTCTAATAGAATATTCTATATTATAAATTGTATCATCAGACCAAAGAAGTAGTATATACAGAGTAATATACAAAGTATAAGCAGCTAGTAGAAAGAAAAAGTTTCTACCAGGTTACTAGAATCTGTTAAAGATAAAATACGTAGTGTAATACTGTATCTAACAGTTGCACAGAAAATGACTTTAAAGATTTTCTTTTGATCACAGTCTATTTAAATTCTGTATGGTATTTAACTAATTATAAAAAGAGCTATATTACAAGCACATTATTAGTATTGCTATGCAGTCACTGTTATTTGTTTCTGTTACTCAGAAAAATCTGCAAAAGTAACTTTATTCATACAGATCTAAGACTGCAGGCCTGTAACTCTCAACACACAGGAATGCTAAGTTCAATCAAAATACAAATTTCTCGAGTACAGGAAGTGAACTCAAATTTATAGTCACAGAATTCAGCAAGTACATTGCTACCTATAAGCAATTTAGTCACAATGTCTTTGTCAGGTGCTTATTTATTTAATATTGGTGAGTTTGGAGCAGATCTTTTTAAATTTTATTTTCTATTCAAGAGTGAGAAGGGTAAGGAAATGCAGAAATAAGGCTTGGTTCACTTAAGTTGTGTCATAGAATAGAATAGAATAGAACACTAGATTCTCAAATTAGTAAACAATAGTCTATATGATGTAGTTTGAATTATTGAAATAAGATGTTACCCCTCACTTAATGCTGGAGCAAAGAGTTTGTGTGGATGCAAATCACAGCTACTTAGTACCTATACTCAAAGAAATTTTCCAGACATGGATACATTTATGGTATTGTGGAATACAGAGTGGTTGACCAAAAGAATGATACTAGGAAACTGCAACAAAACCAAAACCATTGAAGTTAATGATGATATCCTCACGCCTATTTGGAACATTGCAGTTCCACGTAATGACCACACATGAAGTCCCTAGTGGCCACATGAAGTCACCATAACGTCATTTGAAAGTTGATGATATTGGTAGAACACCAAAATTTGTAAATTCTGTGGTAGAAATTGCTGAAAATCTTTAAAGTGCGTTTAGATATTTTCTGAAATTATACATTCTAGTACACAAAGGAACTACTTCAGGGAGATCCTGTAGCTTGCAACTATTAAATAATTCTTTGTGTGCTAATTAGAAAATATTTAGTTTAATAACTCTTGCATCTGTTGTTATGAAGACTGCACTTCATACCTTGATAGCTGTCACTCAGCATTAGAATGGCTTGCCATTATCACTGTTCATTCCTGAAAAAAGTGAAATGTAGTAAGACTCAAGGGCACAGGACATAGAAAGAACACAGGATTATGGAACATATACCCAGGAAAGAAAAAAAATGGCTTGGCAATCACAATTTCAGGTGAAAGTATAAAAGCTATTTCCAACTTTTGTGTGCTTCATTAGGAAATATATATTTACTTCAACTAAACCTTGAGCTGCAAAAAACTGACTGGAAGTGGGTGAAGTGAAAAACACAAAATTCTTATGTGTGTATTTAAAATTTGTAAGGTATTTATAATTGAGTGATGAAAAGTAGATACATAAAGGTTTAGGGCATAAAGTTAAAACTGTTTCAAAATGTGCAAACAGCATTATCTGAAACAAAATTGTACTTCTGTAGAAAGAGTAGGGTCTCAGTGAATAATATCAGGTATTTTTTCATGATGAACCATCTGGAACAACAGACTCCAAAATGTCAGATACCAGAGTAAAGCCAAATATCATGTAATTTCTGTACTAAACACTCTGTCAAGTTGCACTTACTGTCACCAAAGGGGTTAGATTTCATAAGAAGACAGTGAGAGTTGTAGCTTTTAGTCAGTTACTTTTTCATACAAGTGAACTGAAGGACAGAGAGTATCACATTCAGGAAAATATTATTTTTGTCTGATTTTTACAGAATTTTGTGCTAATAAATTCTAAAGATCTGTTCTCACACATTGTGAAAATAATTTCCATTCTGTTCTGGCTTCTACACATCATATTTTAATAAAATATAGCAGTAAAATATTTATGTTTCAGTAGTAACTTTCTCTAATTAATAAATGACTTCACGATTAAGATTATACATTTTAAATTGATTTTTGGCTTCAAAGAAAGTTTTTAATTTTATAAGGGGTATGAGATTCTGTCTTCAGACCATAAACCGACAAACTAATTCTGCTCATCCTTCTGTTTGCAAAGAAAATCTTAAAAGCACATAATTATTGAATCTAATCAGCAGTTTCTCATCTGTCTTGTTCATTTGGAGCATTTTAGCTTAGATAGAATAGATGATATTTAATTTTCAGTTGTACTGATTAATAAACTCCTTAGATAAGCACATAAGGAAAAAAAAAGAAAAATTATATGCACTTGGCAAAAAGCAGAAGCTAGTACTTCAGGTTGCCAAATTTAGATGAACACATTTGATAAATTACTGATCATGGACAGTCTTTGTAAAACTAATCTTCTGTTTGCTAACACCTGACTTAAAAATAGTTAAGAACAGACTATCACACCTATGCAAAGACTTAGTTTTGGGTTAAGAGTGCAAAATTTCAAATGTCTGAACTTCTTTACAGTCAATGGAGTTGTCTAAACATAAGGAACACCCCTGGCCTTTAGTTGCTGTTCCAAAAGGCTCTATCACCTAACCTCAGTAGTTCTGCTCATCTATTGTTGAAAAGAGAGAATATGCATAAAGTGTATTCCCTCTTTCTCTCTCCATTTCCTTCACAAGGATAATAAAGAAAAAAAAAAAAAGGCTGTTTAATATACTAGAATTACCGTACTGGTTGAAGACAATAAAATGGCATAATATGTGATCAAAACATGACATAGTAATTGGTACAATCACAGTATGTAATCTTTGTGTTTCAGTCATACCACTTGTATTCTGCAGTGCAGTTCTGAAAACTTCTGTGTTTTAAACAAAACTTCAGTTTAATGTTGAAATAAATTTTTAATTAATGTTCTCTTAAAAAACTCAATGCTGTGGAAAGAATTCATTAGAGCAGAGAATATCAATGAAGAGCTGTTGTCCACTTATCTATGTTTTTTCAATCTTTGTGTTTACTTTCCTCAGCTGTAGGCCTTGCTGCCTGTCCAGAACCAGTAATTCCTAGCAATGGGATCAAATCAGGAGATAGATATATGGTGAATGATGTTTTGTCATTTCAGTGTGAGCCAGGATATACATTACAGGTATTTCTTTCTTTCTTTTTTCTTTGAATTATACAATGTGGAATAATCACAACAAAATGGCAATAGACCCACCCAAAACCTGTTTTAATGAAGAGTCTGTAGTGTATCCATAGAGGTGATTTAAGTAGAGTCTATGTGAGCACTCCCCCATTATAAAGCTATGAGTGTGTAGCGTGACTGGCCCTCAGTAAATCTGGGCTGACAAATCTTGCCTTAGATTAACATATCATTGAGCAGTAAAAACCATCAAAATGGACAATGAAATAACTTGGTTAAAATGTTTTGTCTAGAAAATGATTTTAGTACTATGCTTATTGAAACTGTACTATGTTTTTCCATTTTTGGAAGTGGTTCCTTTAGGTGAAATTTTAACCACAGTAGTAGAAATACATCATGGGATTTCGTATTCTGCTCAGAAATTGTAGAATTTCGTTTCTAAAGCAAATTTTATTCATGCTAAATCTACTCTTAAAAATCTTCCAACGAAAGAAATATTACAAATTAGTTCACAGATTGGGGATTTTCACTGTTCAAACACTGGTTTAGTTTCCCATGGTAGACATGTTATTGAGTTGCTGTTTGTAAATGTCACAGCACTACGAAAATCTAAGACTGAAATCTTTTTCCTTTCTTCATTAGTTCCTCTAATTCATTTACATATATTCCACCACTGGTGAGATACATTGAAAACATCTGAGTTCAGAATCTTTTGGGTGGTAATAGGTCTCACTCAAGACAATGTAAAAGCATACCATGGTATCAGAGAAAGCAAAGCATCACAACTTCTGCTCCAGAGAAGGATAAAGTCATGGCTCCCTGCCTGATGTTTGCCAATTCAGTGCTCCCTCAGTATGTATAGGCTTATTCTTTGGTCTCAGTATTCCTTACCATTCTCCTAAAATTCAGACAGGATTCAGACTGAACATCTTAGCTCTAGGCTAGCTGTGGGAACACCTGCACTTGAAAAGTCTCTTCAGGTAATCAGCAAAATGCTTACCTTTTCGGTCAAGTCTTTAACCTAATCCATGCTCTTTACGTTTATAGCATGACTTGAAACAGCCTATATCAGAAGCATCCCATATCCATAGCAAAAATATTCTGTCATATATGTATCTTACTAATTCTCTTACTCTAGAAAAGATTCAAGTCTTGTGCACAATAAAGCCTGCTCTATCCATCCTGAGCACTTGCTGCTCATTTAATGGTTCGAGGATTGCTTACAAGCCAGCTGAGTTTCATGCATAAACCCCTTAAGTTTTTCTCTTTCCAGCAAAGGAAAATTTAATATTATTTTGAAAATACCTACTGGTTAAAAACCTTTAACTTTTGGATTTCATTAACTTTATTTTCCCTATTTCATCTCTCCCTTACAGTATCCTTTGTAGGCAGCAGTAATGACAGTAAGAAAATGAAAGACATACAAGATTTGATATCATATTTTTATTATATGGTCACTTCAAAAGGACTGGCTGTCATTAAAGCTTGACTCCCAAATAGATTCTGACTTCCATTTAAAGACTGCTAATGAAGCATTAACCTTTTTCTATTTCAAAATAGCATTAATTTAAGTATATGATGAAATGCCATACTCTATAGCCAAGGCAAAGGTATGTGAACTGAAATTTTATCTTCAGTGCTATTAATTTGTTAGAATGGGGTGCTGGCATGTTTTTAGCCTAGGTGAAGTATCACAGTTCAGTAATTATCACAAGCCAGAGACTCTTCCCAATAGGCTGTTTGCATCATGACACTTTGTTTTGGAGATTAATTCGGAAGAAAAAAGTTAAAGAGGTAGATATACAAAAGAATGTGCATTTGAACTCAAGGCTAGAAAACAAGCCCAAGCACTTCCACTAGTACAGATGTAGCTTGTATGTTCTTATAGTCCTTTTTTGTATGCATTGAGCTAAATTTGTTATTATTAAACCCTAGACTCAGGCCCTTCTATTTCAATGCAGAATCTATCTGGAAGTCAGCCTATAATAAACTTGGTTACACAACAATAAATATAATTGTATTTTAGGAGTTGTTGGATTAAATCAAAAGTAATCTCTTTTTTGCTTCTTTGAGAAAGATTCCTATTTTGAATATTTGTAGAAAAGTTGTGTGGAATTCTTTATGTATTTTTATTCAGTTCCACCCTATGGTGAAAGGATCAGGATCTGATGGTGATGCTGGTAGGCCTGTCATATAATTGCTGTTCATATAATTGCCAATAGGTGCTTAGCATCTCGTTACTGTGATCCAGGCCACTGCTTCTGAGCCATTAAGACTGAAATATATATAGGCGAATATCTGATTGTTGGGTAAGCCTATAGCAGTGATCTGAGAAGAAAGTGAAAAACTTACCCTATACTGTTTCCTCTGGAGATGGAATAGCATCTAATTCAATTTAGTCCATCTAAAAGCCAGCTATCTAATCTGAATCTGCTGTTTAGATAAAACAGCCACACACCTCCAAGGGATGATTCATACTAAGATTTTGTGTTAGGACAGGTACCTTACTCTGAAAGTATATTGTCTTTCTTCACTGGTTAGGATATCAGAAGGTTAACATGGGTATCTAACTTTAAAATGCTCAGTTATGGTGGTGTGACTCCTACTTGTATTGCCCGTCATATTGCACGCTCTTCTCTCCCTACATTTTCAACTATGAAACATCTGAATTTTGCATATGAAAAAAGGGGATGATTCCATTTTTATGACATGGATTAGAAATAGATAAACCCTCAAGATACAGCACCATTGAATTTTCTGTCCGTACTTAAAATAGTACTGCTGAAATATTAAGGTGGAGTGATAACAGTAGAATATGAATACTTGAGAAGTAGTTGGAATGAGTACAGGAAACCTTTTGAAGATACACATTGTTAGCCCTGAACTGATGTTTTGGATCTATTTTTACTTAGAAAAAAATCAGAAATGTGAGTTCATAAATACAGTATTAGTATAAAACAATCATGTATTTGTGAGGAAGAAATCTGCACATAAGAAACAGATCTGTGTTAATGCTAAACTTTAATACACTGTGTATATCACTATCATAAAACCACACAATGTCTCTTGTCTGTATGCAGGTCTTTTCTGTAGTCCTTGAATATGACTAACTGCACTTTTGGTTTTGTACTTACAGGGATTCTGTAATGAAATACTTTCTTAATATTTCATAGCATATTGTTCCTTAACTGTACTTCTTACCTCTATTTCCTCTATACAAATTTAATCCTATACTGTGGAATCTGACTTATAAAAAAACTAGTTTAATGATCTTGTCTAAAGTGTAAAACAATGACATTCAGTATCCAAATTCAACAGAAAAGAGTTTGAATATTTTCAAAATATTAATGAGGATTTCTATGCTGTATGGACTCTGCTGTAAGAAAGTGCATACACATATATGTGTAGTATGTTGCTCAGACAGGACAAGTAAAAATGGCTCTAAATTAAAAAGAATAATGAAAATAAGGTTCTACGAGGCGCAGTATGTTTGCTATTCAACAAGTATAGATCAGCATAACTTTGCAGATCCTTTTTTTTTTTTTTTTCACTCTAGCTGTGAATTTACCCTCAGTCTTTAGAGAACATATTCACAGCTAGCAATAACAATCAGGTGTGGATTAGTTTATAATTGAGACTTACCAGAAAAGTCACAGAGCTCAAACTACTACCTGGAGATGCATAAGAAAGGTAATTGCTAGCTGTAGGATTAAGTGTCTCCCCCCAGGAGGGGACTTTAAAAGACCGAAATCAGAGTGTGCTCTTGTTGGGAAGAGGCTTGAAGCCAGAGGAATCATTTAATTTTATTTTTCAAAAGATCTTTTATAACCCATTTTACTTTTTTTCCTGACTATGGTAGTTAAATTATGGCTTCCCCCTGACTCACATCAGAGACATGCAATCATAGAAGACTAGGAAGAGAGAATAAAATAAAACAGGGAATATTTCAAGTAACTAAGATTACACAATAAGTGCATGCACATTTTCCCTTTAAAATAAAAAGGTTGCTTTAAAAAAAAAGTATTTTATTGAATTGTTATCAATTTGTAACATTTTTATTAGAAAAAGACTAATATAATTTTTCATAATTTTAATGAAAACTGATTTTTTTTTTTCCTTCCAAACCATTTTTGGAAATGCTTCAGTTTGTCTTTCAGAAGCTGATTGTCTAAAATACTTAACAAAATGATTAATTAAAGTAGTTTTATTCTATACAATTCTGTATGAACTTTATTCAAGGTAGTGTGTGTAGTTTCTTTTTTGTAAACATACCAAATGATGTGGAAATAATTTCATCAGATGGATTTTCTTTTACTGCAGTTTACTTATTCTATCTTTTTTTTATTTTTATGAGAATTTGATTGCTATGGAAAAATAATATTTAAATAAATCTTCATATTATATTGATAAAATGTGTTACGTCACTGAATATTAGACTCTTAATACACTTAATAAAAATAGACAAGAGATGTTAAGTGATTTGCCCAAGTTTGTATATCCAAATGACTAAAACAGGAACTAAACCTTGCTCTCAGTCCCATGTCTCAATCTTTATTTCGGACTCTCTCACTCCTGCCAGTTTATTCAGCTTCCACATTCCAACAGCAGAATGTATAACCTGAGTTCCTCAGCGGACAGAATTGACAAAAAAACTTTTGTTTGCGCTACTGTTAAGTTTTCGCTTGAACTGTTACCAGTGCAAGCAAAGCTGGGAGCATTTTACAGTAGGTCCTGGGCAGCCACCTTGATGTATGTGGAAACAGGCTTTGCAGGTCACTTCCACCTACCACATGATTCTGCTTGGTTCTTGTGATGTTTCTTAAAAATAGGCAGAGTAAATTAAACATGACAGCTAAATAAAGAGGCACTTGTACTTTCATAGCTGTCTGCCAAGATGTTGCATGTATGCAGTGGGTCATGTTGTGAGGCCATGTGAGAGTTCAAGGCCTGCTGGTAATTGTGGGTGACTGCCTTGGTGTGGTCCACATCCTTACCTTCTGTAGCAAGCAGAGGTGGAACGAGTTCCTCTCTGGGTCTGCACTACTCACTCAGAGCAATGGTTGATTCACCCCAGATTGCAGCCTGAAAATGAACTAGTATGCTTATACTGTGGATGAGAACCCTGGAATTGAAATAGGGAGTGAACCAGTTTGACTGTATGAATGCATGCAGTCAGATGCCTCTGTCTTGTAACCAGCCGTATATTTAGTCAAAAATGTGAAGTGGTTTTCAAGTTATCAAAGGAAGAGTGCTTTAGAACATTTATCCAGTAAAAAAATAAGAACATAAAACCTGAAATATTTGAAAATAGAGTTTAACAAATTCATAATAGTAATTATAATGCAGTTGGTTGATATAAGAAAAGACACAGATAAAATGATCCAGGTCCTCTGAAGCTCTGCCTTCCTGGAAAGTCCCATAGTGAGTATCTGTAATCTAATATTTTGCGCTTTCCAAACAGGGCCGTTCTCATATTTCTTGTATGCCAGGAACAGTTCGACGCTGGAACTATCCATCTCCCCTCTGCATTGGTATGGACACTTCCTTGATTTCAGTGTGTTCTGAACATCAGTCAAAAGAAACGTCTTTGTCATGTCTATTGTTCCTTCACTTAATTCTGTTTCATTCAAAACTTTTTTGAGTTTCCATTTGTATCTATGAAATACAGAAAAATTATAATAATTTTTTTCTTTATATATAGTGTATATGCTATTTAAAAAAAAAATGTGAGAGTGGGCAAAGGAGGAAACCCAGATGTTTACCATTGTTTAGCTTGACCTGAATATTCTGCTCTGAATGAGGCTGAATCTTCTTCAGAAGGGTGAGGTAGTTAACACATTCCTTTTGCAGCATGCTCAGCTTGGAGAACCTTCTCAAGAACAAGGCAGGTCATGCAGGGAGCCGAGGAGACTACTCAAAGAAGCAGGCAGTCTGTCTGCAGTGGAGAGCAGCTCTGAAGCCAAGCCTTCAGGGGTGGTGGAATGAAAAAGAGTTTTAGGGATCCAGAAAAGTCTGGCTCTTTTCATCTGAGAAAGCTGTTAAACAGTGCTGAGTTAAAAAGCAAAGCTAAAAAGGATTTCCCTTTCAAGCACACTAAGACCTTACCCAACAGATCTGAGTTTTCCCTGTGTAGATAATAATCTTGTTCTACTGTATTGTTTCTTCATTACACAAAGTTTAAGAAAGTCAACATTCTGGTGTCTTTTGGCACGCT
>NW_008825615.1:17687677-17704336 GCF_000699105.1 Pygoscelis adeliae
GCAGGAATGGAAAAGAGAGAAGCATGGCTCCATCATGATGTTCTGTCACTTCAGCTTTGAAATACATTCTTCAGTGAATGTTTTTAACTTCAATATTCAGTCAGCAAAAGCTGTTTCTTTTAGCTTCATATATACAAGGAATTTAAAAGATTGGGATGATATCGAGCAATATTAATGTGAAATGGTTTTAAAGATTCCTTGTCAAGTTGGGCCTATGTATTATTTTGTATTGACAACTTCTACAGAAGCAGTCACTTCTGATTAATATGAAAGCAGTGCAGTTCCTTCAAATCAATTTTAGAAATGGAAAATTTATTCAGGAAGGTGTATTTTGGGGTTTGGGTGGGTGGGGTTTTTTTTTGTGCTAATCTTATGTTTCACCCTGTATATTAAATACAGTTCCTATTTGCAAACAGTGTGCTCATTGATTATTTTTTTTTTCCTTTAGTTCATGAAATTTTGCTGTCCTGGAAGTTAAAATACCCCCAAGAAAACAGACAAACCCTTAAAACATGGCACTCTCCTCCCCCACCTCCAACTGTTAAAATGTTGAGTTTTCTAGAAATGCAAACCAAAATCTGTTCTTTTCACTAAATAATGTATTTAACATTGCAGAGAGGTAGAGATATTTGAGAAGTTTGAGACTGATTTCTCAGCTTTTTAGTGGAGTTTTTCCTATTTTGATGCAATTTCTTGTGTCATCTAACCAGTAGATTATTTTCATTTTTTCAGTACTGTTATCACAATGCACAGTATCACAATTCTGTTACCAGAGCATACATCACTGTAACACCTGGCATGATGGCTCATAGGCTTTAAAGTAGTGATTCCTCAGATAATAAATATAAATTACAAGATTTTAATTTCATTTCTTGAAGTTACTCTTCCTTCATATTATTGTCTTTGTGAAGGTATAAACTCAGCCACTTTTTTACAAGTTGCTTCACATATTTATAGTTTAGCTTTATGTCATCCTAAATGATGCAAATGGCTTTTCAATCTCCAAACATGAATTTTCTGAAGAATAGCATACAGATAGTAAGGAAAGTGTAGTTTTAGCTGTATTAACTAGCAGATCTACAGCTGCATCATGGATCAGTGTCATAATTCAGTTTAATTCCAGATTTGTTCCTCTGATTATGAAGGCTATCTCAACATAGCACCAGGCGTTTTTAACTGTAATTGTCAAGCTGAGACTATGGGTTACCCAGTCTATACGTGCAATTACACATTTGCAGTAAAATCACATTGAACATATTGCATTAAGTAAGCATTTTGCTCTAACCCAAATTCTCTTTCTTTTTTTTTTTTCCTTCATGAGGAATGTTTTGACTGTGATAAATTTCACTGCTTGGGAGTCATGGGGATAAAATGGAAAACTCGTTTTTGAAATTAATCATATTCCAAATATTAAGAAATAATATTATTAAAAGATACAGTGACTTTCTTTCTATTTTTAATAGCTAAATGTGGTGGAACACTGACAAACATGGGTGGTGTGATCCTGAGCCCAGGTTATCCTGGAAATTACCCTAGTAACTTAGATTGTACATGGAAAATTTTATTGCCTATTGGATATGGTAAGTAAACTTATATCTGAAAAGCAATTATTTGTAATCATCAGATTTAAATATATATAAGAATATTCTAATTTCCAGTATGAAATAGATGTTATCCTGTGAATGTATTGTGAAGCCCTTACATAATTATGTGCTATCTTTTGATTTGAAAATGGTTGGTAGTTTAAAAATATATCTTTGTCAAAGCAACTTGTTATTTGTAAAACTCAGCCTGTCTCAGAATCTGATTTCAGAGCAAATGAAACCGGCTGCATGAAGATATATCAGATGAAATAGATAACGTAACTTCTAGATTAATTAGTGTTAGTTACTTCTGTTTAATGTCCTTTCATTGTCCCCCAAGTGACATTTTAACAGTATTTCTTATGTACTATGAAAATGGACAAAACCTCATTTCTAGCACTATGAATTTGGTTAAAAACATTCTGAACCTATATTCCAAATACCAGGTAACAGTTGCCAACTTAGAAACTTTCTAGGTTTGCATTAAATCTATTGTCATATGGAAAATATCTTCACAAATAAAAAATAATTAGATAGAGAAAGTAATAATGGGTAATAAGGGATCTATAAGTGCATGTATGAAACACAATCTTCTATCATTATCAGAAGTAAAAGAGGAATAAATTTTCTTGCTGTGAAACATTATGCCCCATACTGTGAATTCAGTGCTAGTACTCAAATAAGAAAATTAATTTTAAAAGCTTATCATTAAATTCACTATACCCATGTCTGGAAATGAATTTATTTTCTGTGCTTTCCACTGCATTCATAAGATTTTTTTTTTTCCAGTGAGATGTACTACTTACATAGAGTGTATTATATTGTGCACTCTTTTATTTAGAATTTATTTAGAATAGTGCCCTTTATCAGCATGTACCTGGTAAAACTGATTCATCATAGTTATGGATAGTCTTAGTAGCCTTAGATATCCTTATCGCCTTAGGATGACCATAGACAGGACATCCTTGGCTAATTTTGTCATTCTAAAGTTACATTTGCAGAAAATACAAATGATAAGCAACTATTCTGTAATGATGTCATCCTAATTAGGCTACTACAATACTGACTTTTAAAAACAGTCCATATTTCTCAGAGTTGCTCTTTTTATTTAACCTTTTCCATGTAGACAATGTTTCATGGATTAATTATGCAAGAGTGTCTTGTATCTTATTATTATCCCTCTCAATTCTCAGAAAGTCTCTGGTAGTGGTAATCCTATAAATAGAAAAGATTATGATTTTGTCTGGCAAGGGATTTAACAGGTGTTCATACCATTGATCCATCACTGCTTTCAAAAATACTGGAAGAGGACATTTTTTGCCATAAAGTTGCTACAGGGATCTTTTTCCCAAAGTCTTTGTTAGATAATCCACAGATAATGTGTTTATACCAGGTTTAAACATTGTGATTGATGTGACATTTCACAGACAACTTCCACTGCAAAATCTTGGATACTATTTTAGTTACAAGTATAAACTTGTCTATCTAAGAGCTGTTTCTCTACAGTCATTCTATTGTGTCAAAATAAATACATGAAATCACTGAAACATAGAAAACAGTTCCAAAATTGAATAATGCTCCAGGATTTTTTTTTTTTGGAAGGATTTTAGTGTGGTACTGATTGAGTTAAGAGTTTAGCACTGTGCACAAAAACTGATCCAGAGGACACTCATGAACATGTAATGATTGATTCAAATTCCACTGAAATAATTAACCTCACAGTCACTTCATCTCTCAGTAAGTATTCTTTTATTCCCATCCATTTATTCAAACTTTGTAACTGAATGAAGCCCATGATATTATTGACTTAGTGCAAGCTCACAGGTGTGCTTAAACAAAGACCAACAATAGAATTGTGGGAGCTAAATTTGTCCCAAAGTATAGTGCTCTCTTCATTACATGAAAAGATACTGATCATGTAAAAGACCCTATTAAAATCCAAACATTTTAAACAGATGGAAAGTACATCTTTTCAAGTGAGTTGCAGTGATTTTGCAATGATTGCAGGTAGCTGTTAATTGATTAACATTTGTAAAAAAGATTAACTCAGCTTGGAATTCTCATTACTATTGAGGTGAGTCTATTCAGGTGAGAGAGGAAATCCTGTTGAGATTGGAGCAGGAAGTAGTATAATTACAGTTTGACCAGATGATTTATTTTCTGTAGCTATCAGTTTTATTCTGTATAATTTTATGTAAGAAATGATTTAGTGTAGGAAACTTTTTCTTTGACATATCAAATTGACAATTGTAACTTGCATAAACTTAGAATTAAGGCTTGAGTGACACATACAGTATGTCCTTTAATTGAAATTAACATCCCTGAAAAACCTTTAGAAAAAAAAGTATGTTTATGTTTCTGTTTAAAATGTGGCTATTTTAGCCAGTTTAAATTTTTAAAAGTTACTGGTAAATCTACTTTTTACTTTTAAAATGCAAAGCTTTTCTGTACTGAATATTTACAAATAGTTGTGTTAATTCCTTCTCAGTAATTAAATAAGAATGATTCAATTTTAAAGGTACTCTGTGGCTCATCAGAGACTATTTCAGAACAACAGACTACTGTTATTTAAATACCTAAACACTGTTTTTGGGTCTATATATATATGTCAAATTGAATTATCTGCTTGTCACTTTAGCTACTTAAGTATAACATTAAGTGGCTGTTCAATTCTTTAGAATTCCATGCTGCTGACATCCAGTCTCTGGTGGGAATCACTAAATGCTGATATTGAAGTCAAGATGTTTCTGAGCTGCCTGGTGTCCTACTTCATCTTAAATCCTGAGAGCACTGTAAAATTAGTGACTTTGCTCAAGTCAGACTAACCGTATCAGACACCATACAAGAGATGGCTGATACTGCGATTTTGATATGTTCTGTATGTGTCTCTCTATTGATAGCATCGGAATAAATTTTCTTATTCAGCAGCTGAAATACTTGTTTTCATATCTCCCATTCTGTATAGGTCAGAGAAGGTACTAGAGCTAAATAACCCTTATTCTTACGAGTGTTCTATAACAGTTTATTCAGCAGTTTAGTTTCTCCTGTAGCAAAAAAAAAAAAAAAAAAAAAAAATCCATTTTATACAAATGATTAGATGTCAAACCACAGAGGCAAAGAAAGGAGCTGTAGAGCAAGACTGAGTGAATGACTTACCCTGGTGATTAGTCTATAAGGTACTCTCCTGGAATGAAGAATATGTCTCTACTGCTATTCAAGAACGTCAGGCAGAGAGTTAAGGCATTGAATATTTCACATTGCTTTGCTGGCTCATTCAGTAATTCTGTTTTACTCCATTCCAGCTAGTTCTTCATAGTCTACCAGAGCAAGCTTAGGCCCAAGAAGTGTGGTTGCAAGTTACTTGGTACTACTTGGCTTTTAAACCAGGGGTTCATCCCCCATTCCTCTTTTGATATTATATATATACATAATTTGAGAAGCCTGATTCCGAGTCCTTAGTCCACATGAAGTAGTGCCAGAACTTAAAAACAGCTCTTACCATGAGATTATGCTTATACTTCTGACTGTTCAGCATTTTGGGAGTCATCTCTCTCCCTTTGATTTTGTGAGAATGTCCTGGTTCAACCACCTTGACTTCCGGAGGGGGTTTGTGGTAAATGATCATGAGTAAGTACCTGTCACCAGTCTGGTGTTCAGTGCATCTTGTAGTGCTGCATATAGAGTAGAATGGCTTTAAAGACACACTGCCCCAAGCTGGAGGGAAGAGGAGGCATATATAGGTTACTTGGGTCAGGAAAAACAGGGTAGAGTAGGTAGATGGAACTAGGTAGGTGAAATTCTGCCTCCAAAAGGTCATTCTGTTAGTAACCTTCCTGGGTGCTGAGCTGATCCTGAGCCTCTAGGAGAGGCTTAGCCCAGCTACAGTAATGATCTTTCGGCAGAGTCCTGACTGTGCCATGACACAGCAGGATTTGTGGTATGCCCCTCCCTTGAGCGTTTCTGTTGGCTGGTTTAGGAACCTGACAAATATCTGGTGGTTGACTCTGTGACTTCATTTTGTTGGTCCCTTCATGTGTGGTTTTGATATTTATTGGAAACCAAAAAATTAGAAGCTCCAACTCTTACAATACTTAGTGGCTATGTCCTTAATTTAAGCATCCCACTTTGAATGGTGACTAAAATATAAATATTGTGCCTATAATATTTATCATGTCATCTTTTTTTGTATTTGCATGCTGTAGCAACAAGAGTTATAAAAACTCTCTTTTTATTTTTTCTTTCTTTCTCACTGCTGCAGGTGCACACATTCAGTTTCTGAATTTCTCTACTGAAGCAAATCATGATTTCCTTGAAATACAGAATGGGCCTTACCACACCAGCTCAATGATCGGCCAGTTTAGTGGAATGGAACTCCCATCACCCTTGCTAAGTACTACTCATGAAACACTTGTCCACTTTTACAGTGATCACTCAGAAAACAGGCAAGGATTTAAGTTGACGTACCAAGGTAAGCAGGAACCAGCACAATGAACTTCATGGTTAAAAAGGAAAAATAAAATTTTTAATTTTTTTTTTTTTAATTTTTAAAAATATGTTAAGCATCTGCTATATAGCATTTTTAAGTCTGTGGATTGTTTAATCCATAGGTTGCACTTTTTTACAACTGAAATTGTGTTGAAATGAAATCTTTATTTTACTGATGTAAAAACCTGAAGCCAAGGTGATGTCATTTGCCAAAGGTCACATAGCTGATACCCCTTTCCATCCCATTAATGTGTACTGTTACTGGAAAATACTGCTAGTATTCAGTCTTGTTTTCCAATTTATATAATCTTGTTATATTTCATGTAATGAATGAGGATTTCAAAATACAGTATGAGTTATTTCAAATATTCAGGTGAAAATTTTTATAATTCTTATGTTATATTTTTATGGTCTAATTTTCACTTAAGTGAAAATTAGCAGGAAATGAAAAAACACAAGATAACACACATCCTGTATCTGTATTTTCAATTACATATATTCAGTATTTGAACGTGTGAACTTTTTGTGGTCTTTACTGTTGGCTTTTTTCTTCGTCTTCATTGTTTGTTTGGTTTTTTCCCCATTAGTGACAATAAAACATAATTAATTCATGCATATTTCTAAAATGTTAAAATAGTCTTACTGAAAACTGTTGAGCCCCATTGCAGGATCTGAATAGTTTGACAAAATGGAACAGCTGGTTGAATTCTCATCTAACTGCAGTGAGGGAGATTCATGCCACCTTCTTCTAGGCTATTAATTTAGATAGCTTGGTTAGGTTTTCATATATATGTATATAAGCCTATATGTTTGTATAAACATGTATGTGTTGTGGGTTAATCCCAGTGGACAGTTAAGCAACACAGAACTGCTCACTCACTTCCTCCCACCCCCAGTGAGATGGGGGGAAGAGAAAAGCAAGAAAATTTGGGGGCCAAGACAAATACATTGTTTAATAAGTGATGGATAAGGGGAAGAAGAGCGAAAGAAAAGAAAACAAAACAAAACAAGTGATGCAAAGGCAATCACTCATCACATCCCACAGGCAGACCAATGCCCAGCCTGTTCCCAAGCAAAAGATGGCTAATAACCCTAAACCCCCTGTTTTCCCTTTTATTGCTGAGCATGATTTTATATGGTATGGAATATCTCTCTGGTGAGTTCAGGTCATCTGCCTGGTTGTATCCCCTCCCAACCTATTGCGCACTCCCAGTCTATTCACTGGTGAGGCAGAGTGAGAAACAGAGATGGCCTTGATGCTGTCCAAGCACTGTTCAGCAAAAGCCAGAACATTAATGTGTTATCAGTATTGTTTCGGTCACAAATCTAAAACACAGCACCATATGAGCTGCTATGAAGAAAACTAACTCTGTCATAGCCAGGCCCAGTACAGTATTTATTTGCATACACGCATATCTACAGTTATAGTTAGATCATATCTACAGAGTCAATAGATAGAGAGGAAAAATCTTCCAGCAGATGATTCTGAGCACCTGAATTAGGCTAATGCTCATAAAGTATGCCCATGAAAAAGTCACATCTCTCTATTGCCTGTGGAGTTTTGTTCTGTCACATAGTCTTAGAAGTAGGGAATACTCTCACATCACCACGCCCACCTAGTGTGATTTTCATTCTGAGCAGTCAAGGGCAATTGTAATTGGACAGATGACTCTTTTTAGAATTTTCTGGAAAGAAAGAAAAGTGGCAAATTGCAGAAACGCCAAATAAATAAAGAACAAAGCCATGTGGTATGTTTTCTGTATATTCTCCAGTGCTCTTTGTTCTGGTTCTAATTAGTGTGTTTTTCCTTACTATAAGAAGCCCTTCCTTAATAGTATTGGGTCTTTATAGGCTCAACTGCATGTGATTAACTCCTGACCAACAGCATTTTCTGTCATGAAATTAATAGTTAAATCTTACATTATATGTACACTGTATAATACATTATTCTAGAAAAAATGTTCCAGCTTGCTCAGCAAGGTTTTGCGTTCTCTTTAAAGGAAAGCACATGTTCATATTTTAACAATCTATGACAGTTTCAGCAGGGGGACAAAGAGACAGGTTCAGTTTTCTTTTTAATCATCATAATACTTAGCTTTTTGTCTCTTTATCTCTTCTTGTGTATCTGTATCAAAATATATTTACTGTATATGATATTCTATGGTTTTGGCAAGCACAGTGATGTTTCTTGATGTTTAAGGAAATGATAGTCCAGATCAAAGGAAAAGATGGCATAGAACTGGGAAAAAAAAAAAAAAAAAAGTATTTTGATTACCTCATGACATAACGCAGTTGACACAGATCTACTTCAAACTCCTCCAACCATTGGTCAGTGCTTGGGTCTGTTTTCACTTAGAGCCCAGTACCCAATCCCAGTGACACAAATGGTACTGCAAGACTACTGTGACATCAGATATGATGCAAATTACCTGTGGTTATCAATTCAATTTTTCCTTTAAAGTAGCAAGAAGTTCTTCAGATCCAGTCACAATGTTTTAATAAAACTGACGATAGACGTCTATATCTCTATCTATATTGACAATG
This sequence comes from Pygoscelis adeliae, assembly GCF_000699105.1. NCBI lineage: Eukaryota > Metazoa > Chordata > Aves > Sphenisciformes > Spheniscidae > Pygoscelis > Pygoscelis adeliae. Next base: position 17,696,290 of record NW_008825615.1, read on the forward strand.
TGTGCTCACAGCCCAGAAAGCCAACCATATCCTGGGCTGCATCCAAAGAAGCGTGGCCAGAAGGTTGAGGGAGGTGATTCTGCCCCCTTACTCCACTTTGGTGAGACCCCACCTGGAGTACTGCATCCAGCTCTGGAGCCTTCAGCACAAGAAATACATGGACCTGCTAGAGCAGGTCCAGAGGAGGGCCACAAAAATAATCAGAGGGCTGGAACACTTCTCCAATGAAGAAAGGCTGAGAGAGTTGGGGTTGTTCAGCCTGGAGAGGAGAAGGCTTCGGGGAGACCTTATTGAGGCCTTTCAGTACTTAAAGGGGACATATAAGAAAGATGGGGACAGACTTTTTAGTAGGGCCTGCTGTGAAAGGACAAGGGGAAATGATTTTAAACTAAAAGAGGTTAGATTTACACTAGATATAAGGAAGAATTTTTTTACGCTGAGGGTGGTGAAACACTGGCACAGGTTGCCCAGAGAGGTGGTGGATGCCCCATTCCTGGAAGTGTTCAAAGTCAGGTTGGACGGGGCTTTGAGCAACCTGATCTAGTTGAAGATGTCCCTGCTTATTGCAGGGGGGTTGGACTAGATGACCTTTAAAGGTCCCTTCCAACCCAAACATTCTATAATTCTACAATTCTATACCTAGCCTGTCTCAGACAAATTTATTTACCTTTAATTTATTCCATATATTTAAGCAATGTTTGCTTATCACTGCAGACAGAAAGACTCTGTAATCTGTGCTACAGTTTATAGAACTGCAACTGCAGGAAAATGTATTGCTATAATTTGTCTATCCTTTTATTTATTTTATTCATTTAGCCAATATTGTTTGTTTCCCATTAGAGCAATTTAGTATGCTCAGCAACAGGAAACTGAGCCCAGGGAATCATTCACATGGTATTCAACTGTAGCTGAGAAGATCACATGTATGTTCAGAAGTTGATCTGATTGGCATAACCCATGGTCTAAAAATCAGATGAAATCTTGGGCTTATTGAAGCTAACAGTTGTGTCAATTATTTCAGTCAAACCATAACTTCACTTTTTATCTTTTTGCTTGTTACAGGAACCATTCCCTTTATTCATCCATGGTAAACTGCTGAAAGAATCTTTTATAGTCCATGTCCAGTCTGGGGTTGCCATTAAAATGGTAGCTTTCATAATTCAGAAATCCATGACATCAATGCATGAAGTTTATTCCATATTTTGAAAAGGTTTATGAATTATACTCATAATACCTCTTTTCTTCCATTGTTCCCTTCCCCACTGTGTCTAGTAGGATTATTTTGTCTGGTCAGAAGTAAATGGGAATAGAAGTAATGGGAATATGGTGCAGAGGACACCATACAAAAGAAACTGATATTTTTTGGTTCACTCTAACCCTTTCTTGTTAAAATCACTTGCTTTTTAGAGAAGTTACTTTCTTTCTGTGTCTCCCAATTGCAACTTGTCAGCTGACAACAAAAGTGTTATCATGATTAACTCATTGACAGTGTAAAATTTTATCCTATGATTTAAATAGAAGAAAAGCAATGCACCTAAAACCAGAACAAAGTATTATGAAAAAATTAAAATTCTCATTAGATGGGCCTTATAATAAATATTTTTAAGTGACAAATATTGTGCAGTAGCATTCTCAGAATAAAACTGTCAAAAAAAAGTATTGTTCATAGAATTTCAGAAACTTGTAGTAGTATTTTGCAAATATTTATATAAAAAATCCAGAAAAAAATTAAGTTCTCAAAACCAGTAATAATTTGATAAGAATCTTACTTTAGCAATTAGTCTAATAGTTATAATAGTAGATAGAAAATTCAGAACCAAGAAAGAGATACTGTTAAATTAATTGATATTTGAGTCATTCTAGTTTGAAATAAAAAATAAAACTAGTATTTGTTACCTTGTTTCTCAAAATATATAGTTATAGGTGTATTTGAATTACCAAATTCATATACATTTACCCAGTTTTATTTTCCCCATGAGTGAGAAGCAAAACAATTTGTCCAGTAAAGGCAACACAAAAAGTTCATTTTTATGTAATACTCCTTACTTATAAAAAGACTCTGGGGTGACTCATTCCTGAATACTGTTTTGAGGAAGCACGGTATTTTAGTCTATATATTAAAAAATATATGGTTTCAAAACTTTAAAAAACCACAACATAATCCATTCAAATTAAAAGGTGCTGTGAAAAAAATTGAATTATTTTACAAGGTACTTATCATTTATTGATTTTTTTTTCTAATGTGGAAAGTTGTTAACACTGACATGTTCAACTTTTAAGTGATTAGGATCTACCACCTAAGCTCACTCTACTGAGCTTCTAATAGACTTATGTTCCCTCTTCCATCTACCTCCTTTTCTGCACTCTACAAACAGATATTGGTCTTTTGTTCTTTAAAAATGAAATATCTTGAATGTGTTTATTTTTCTTCAGATAGCACAAATTCTCTCTGTTGCCTCTGAGATCCCAGATTGCACTAGCCATTTCTATTGCTAACATTTTTCCTTTGGCAATTCTTTCCAAGATTATCATATTTTATAGCTTCATATTATTAAGCATAAGTAACTTGCTCAGCACCATTTAGAACATGTAGGAAATTGTATTCTCAGTTCAAGATATTCATAATCTAAGAAGAACTTCTGGAAGTATTGTGTTTCAGTGTATTCCTCTGGCATGCTCTGACAGAAAATGCCAGTGGTTTACAACTGAGCAATTTTAATAGCTGCTTTATTTTTCTTCATACAAAGTATATGTTGCTTTTGATAGCTGACTTTTCCAGTCCCACACCTGTTGCCCTTGATATTTAGTTATCTTGTCTTCCAGATTGTCTCTGGATTTTCCTACTTCTTTTGATATTATACTTCTGTATTTCCCTCTCTTACTCTTAGTCGGTCTGCAATTGCTGAAACTGGACTTAAAAAAATAGTTCTTCACTACTCCAAAATGTTTTTATTTCCATCTCCTTTCTTTCCTGTTAGAAATTTTGTTTTCCTTTCAGTAAGTCAAACATCAAATAAGTATTAGACTGATTTGTTTGGATGACTTACACTGTTGCGATGTCTGAGCGTTATGCTTCTCTATATACTTCTGTTATGCAATTTTGAAACCATTGTCCAATTTCAGTCAAATTTCACAGTTCCTAGAAATGTTTGAAAAGCAATATTAGTAACGTGGATGAAAGAGTCCTGAAATAGGGCCCTTATTGAGAGGAAAGATGCAGCATCACTCCATAGATAGCAACTCAGTTTGGCTTGCTGGTTACCCAGTTGGAATACTCCTTGTCACAACTCATTTTAATACACGCTGTGTCTTGTCTAACTGCTATTCATGGGATATAGATGTGGGAGGGACATAAAATGTGAGAGGTTGGCATGGATGTCACATTCAAAATCTTCTTAGGGGCAAAAGGAAACATATAATATACAGTAAGCTAAGAATTTATTTTTAGTCCAATTAATGCTTACACAGTTAAGTTGTCTAAGTCAGTTAATGCAGAACAAAATCATAAGCGATGCAGCTGAACTTGTTATGCAAAAACTTCTTCCTATCTACCCCATGTCTTTTGTATTATGTTTACCCTCCCAGTGCTCTTATGGAACCTAACATTGACAGCTTCTGTCTTTTTCACGTAGAACTGGAGAGACAGTCATAAGCATCCCAAGCTCTTTGCTGGGAAACATATGATGTTCATGATAGGGATTTCTTACTCTTCAGTCTTGGGTTCCACTTGGATTGTTTTTTACATGTTTTGTTACCACAGTCTGCTTCTTTCTTACTGTTTCCCAGCCAAACTTTGAAAGTTGCTTTCCCCAACTTCAATGACTATACAGGACTATCGTTGTTAAGCAGTGACTGCCAGGGCTTGCCAGGCCTTTAGCATCCATGGTATTTGCAGAGCATAACCTGAAACGTGTTAGGTAATAATCACTTGGCTGATAACAATTGTTAAAATGAGCTAAAATCAGCTCAGGCCAAGGCAAGTCCAGACATATCTTAGATCTCTGAGATCTTGCACTGTCAGGTGCATAAATGGCATAAAGCCTATGGCATTTTACTCTGACAGAAAACTTATTTATTGTGTCTCAAGGGCTTGGAGATGTTGCAAATAAAGTAAGGTAATCCAGAAAAGGTTTAATCATTGCAGTGTCTGCTTATAAGAATGTCGTGCCAAGATGTAGGTAAACAGAAACTGTATAGATATTATGTAGATATATAGTAATATACATATAACCTCCCCAGGCTTTGTTTGTTCAGCTGCTGACAAATCAATATACTGAATTCATCCATCCTCCTGACCATGTAAACCTATCAGTTGCTAAACCAAACAAAATAGTCTTTTGAAGCCTATCAATAATAATTTACATGATTTCCAAGAAGCATATTTCAAAAGTATTTAATTTCTCAGGGCATCTTAAATAAAAGGGAACAAATAGTTGTCAGGACTAAGTAAAGGTTGTATGTAAAATTGGAGGGTGTATACCAGTGCAAGCAGATGTAGCACACAAGCTGAATGTTGCAAAGAATTAGAGAGAACAAATTTATACTGAATATTTAAAAAACCTGTTTTGTCAGTATGTTTGCTATTGTCCACTTTTGCCCTTTCTATAGAAATGAATTTGTAAAGCAAAGCAGATGGATCTGAGGACCTGACATCTTTATACATTTAATAGATGTTTTTTCAGACTGCTTCTAATTGATCCCATTTTTTTATGTCCTAGTAGACTATAATTGGGAAAAAAAGTTCTATAAATAAAAAAGCATTGCTTTTCTAATAATGAAATTAATTTGATATACCCTTAAAAAAAGATGAGTAGGTAAAAAGAGTCCATAGTTGTAGTCACATTGACCAAACCCATTCAAATATCGTAATGAATGTGTAGCATATTAGGAAGCACACATAAGACTGCATCGCTTAATCCTAGTCTGATTTTTTAAAATGTGTTTAGGTTTACATTAAAATGGATTTTTGTCCTTTTACTGAATGGTACTAAGCTTGGTTCAATTCAAAGACTGCTTTTTCATGAGTGAAAAAAGTGCCATTTCTACTAACTAGAATACAAGTAGTGGCATTAAGGTAGCAGATGTTTTTTGCAGGGTAGATGCCTTTTTATAAAGATACCAGTCTAAAAATAAAGGGAGATTGTTAATGGGTATGCTTATTCAAGCAAACTTCCATGTCATAAAAAATGAAGTTTTCTAGAGAACTTAGCATTTTATGAAGGATAAGGCTTTTTGACCCCTCATCTCAGAGGAAAGCAAAGAATATGAATATTGTATAGTGAATTAATAATGTTATTTCTCAATTTTTCTACTGACTTTCTGAAGACAGAAAAATACTTATGAGATTGAAACTTAACGTAGCCTGGGATTGTTCTCCAAGTACATTATTTTGGGGAGAAAGAAAAGTGTACGCACACTGAGAACAGTAAAATATTTGCTTCCCATGCTTGCAAGGAGCTAGTGCTGCTTCTTAAGCACTAGCATGTGAATTCTCACAGCACAGAATTTGAATATATAATCTGAATCACATAGGTACTGTGTATTTCTGAATGCAGTAAAAAGCTTTGTCTCCTTAGCAGAACCCTAGGGAAGTTACAGCTCTCAGTACCATTGCCAGTCAGCTCCTTGTTGTTTTATGCTCTGATGTTTTCATGTTTTGTTATCACTTCAGCTTTGCAATTGCACTATGTAAGGAATGGTGGGTATTCCATTATGTTCAAGACTGAGTTACTGAATTTGTGTGTGTTGTGAAACCCCTTGTTTCACTTGCGGCAAGAAGGAAGTTCATACTGATTACCTGTTGAACTATCTGAAGCAGTTAAGATAATTTTTATTAGATTTTTTTTTTATTTGTAAGATAATGAGAGGACTTTAAAAGTGCCTGATTTTTAAAATAGCAACACTTAAGTTTAATTACACTTTTTCTGTTGTTGAAATAAATATTATACTCTTTCATTCAAAAAACAGAAACATTGAGAAAGGGTGTCTCTGTTATCACTGCTGTGGTTTTGCCACCTATGAAAAGCAGCAAAGACAGGAAGCAACCAGAAATACTTAGAAGAATATTTCTAAATTACATTTGACTGGCAATCTTGAGTTTCTGAGACCCTCACATCTGTTGAATCTCAGTATCTGAGATGTAAACAGCCTATGCACACTAGGTCTGAGGGGAAGAAGAACTGTCACAGAAGTTTGATTGGCAAGCCACGTGAGCTAATTACAGGCTCGGGATATTCTGCATATAGCTGGAATGATCCAAGATATATTCTAGGTCAGAAGAAATAAATAGCTTTTATGGCCTCTGGGAGATTCATAACAGAATTTAGTACACAGAAGGATACGGTTAGTCTAACTGTTGTTAAGACGTATTTGTGGTTTTTAATCCCTGGCTACATTATGACTGTTACCTCAGCCTTTTAACATTTCTGGAATATCTTTTTTCCACATATATTTCCCTTTATGACTAGGGCTTCTTTAAGGGAACCAGATAAAATGTTTAATTTGTGTTATTTTTTCTGGGGGAATCATAGTTCCTATTACTGGAAGTCTAAGAGCATTCAGTCTATTCTGAATTTCAGTGTAGCATAAAGTAGAATATGAGGTAAGAATCTTACCCTGTTGTACTTGGAGAGCAACATGTTCCAGAAAACACAGAAAAAGTTCTAATTACATTCCCTTTCTTCCACAAGCACACTAATACATATATACAACATGACTTGAACATGTTAAATCTGATGACCTTTATCTAGCAAAAATACAATTATGATGGACCTTCTAAGTCATAGGAATCCTGGAAGGAAAAAGGGATTGTTGAAAAACTATTATATTTCTAAAATGGTTTCAGATTATGTCCTAAGGGGGGAATACTAATGGAAAAAAATAAGATCTTTTGGGGGGTTCATAGCAAATGATTTTCTAACTCATGACAAAATTAAGCCATGTTTTGTGACTCTAATCCTGAGTCATTGCATCTGGAAAAATTATGTTCTTTGGTGACTAAGGCAATAAAGTGAGGTTGCAGGCTGCCAGTCCTATCCCGGGCTGCAGCAAATTGTATCCTTGGCTTCCATAAAAAGAAGTGTGGCCAGCAAGTCGAGGGAGGTAGATTTCCCCCTCTACTTCTCTCTCGTGACACCCCACCTGGAGTACTGCATGCAGCTCTAGTGTTCCCAGCACAAGAAATACATGGACCTATTAGAGCGGGTCCAGAGGAGGGCTACAAAAATAATCAGAGGGCTGGAATACTTCGATGAAGAAAGGCTGAGAGAGTTGGGGTTGTTCAGCCTGGAGAGGAGAAGGCTTCGGGGAGACCTTATTGAGGCCTTTCAGTACTTAAAGAGGACATATAAGAAAGATGGGGACAGACTTTTTAGTAGGGCCTGCCGTGAAAGGACAAGGGATAATGGTTTTAAACTAAAAGAGGTTAGATTTACACTAGATAGAAGGAAGAAATTTTTTATGCTGAGGGTGGTGAAACACTGGCACAGGTTGCCCAGAGAGGTGGTGGATACCACATCCCTGGAAGTGTTCAAAGTCAGGTTGGATTGGACTCTGAGCAACCTGATCTAGTGAAATGTGTCCCTGCCCATGGCAGGGGAGTTGGAACAAGGTGACATTTAAAGGTCCCTTCCAACCCAACCCAACCCATGCTAATCTAGTCTAGTCTAGTCTCATCTGAGAAATGGATTTTGTTCTTGAGTCTGTAGTTATACACAGCATGATACTGGAGGAATGTACAATAAGACTAAATGAAAGTTTTAAGTAGCCTTAATTGCGAGCTTTCCTAACATTTGAGTGTTTGCATGCTCAACTCCCTGCTAATAAAATTTTTCTGTAAAGTAATTATTTCCATGTTGTTTCCATTATTAAATCCAGTTGGTGGCCGGTCACGAGTGGTGTTCCCCAGGGCTCAGTTTTGGGGCCGGTCTTGTTCAATATCTTTATCAATGATCTGGATGAGGGGATTGAGTGCACCCTCAGTAAGTTTGCAGACGACACCAAGTTGGGCGGCAGTGTTGATCTGCTCGAGGGTAGGAAGGCTCTGCAG
>NW_008825615.1:17704910-17714031 GCF_000699105.1 Pygoscelis adeliae
AACTGGCGATAGGACGAGAGGAAATGGCCTCAAGTTGTGCCAGGGGAGGTTTAGATTGGACGTGAGGAAAAATGTGTTTACTGAAAGAGTGGTGAAACATTGGAAGAGGCTGCCCAGGGAAGTGGTTGAGTCACTGTCCCTGGAAGTATTTAAAAGATGTGTAGATGCAGCACTTAGGGACATGGTTTAGTGGGCATAGTGGTGTTGGGTTGACGGTTGGACTCAATGATCTTAGAGGTCTCTTCCAACCTTAATGATTCTATGATTCTATGATTCTATGTTGAAGTGTTATAGATGTATGTGTCATTTGCAAAGGCAGTAAGTCACCCTAGTGTTAATGTAAGAAGGAAAATACATTGAAATAATAAAAACAAGATATCAGAAGATCAGTTACATTACTTTTGTGATTTACAGTCTTTTCTTACCAGTGGAAAATATATTGCACAAAGAAATACCAAATGTCAATATGAAATCATCTTAAAATTCAAGTATTTGACTGCTGCAAGTATTGGAATTAAATCTTTTTCTCAGATTTCCTTTGCATTGGGCTTCATTTCAGGGTCTCACTAGAGTTTTTTTCTGCTGTGAAATCATTTTTTAAAGCTCACTACCAAACAAGTCTTTGGGCACGAGACTCATAAAAACAGCTTTCTTTTGTAAGGTGTGACATCAGGATTTGTGGATAATATTTGATAGTGATGAGTGAATAATGAATTGGTCTGTTAAATCAGGTATAGTTGTTGCATATATCAAAAGAACAGAGAAGAATATAATTCATATTTATATTAAAACTATAAAACATATTACCTGAGTGGACTATAAATCATTATATCATAGTCAGATGGATCACCTGACTTATGGTTACTTCAATAATTTATGAGTCATCCATGGGATTTATACCAGAAGTCACATGCAGAGAGTATCTTCACATTTTACACCTTTTTTTTCTTTTAAAAAAACAAAACAAAACAAAATTTGTGCAAGTGCTTTCACCCCTGACTGACCAACCTTCAAAATTATGGTAACCTGCTTTAGGCAGAGGTTCTATTCTTACTAAAACAAATACCAGAACAAACCCCAAAAGTTTCTGTATGTGTTTTGTTTACCTTACTTACAATAGGAGTAAAGCATATGCATCTCTGAATAAACACTAACTAGAATTTTAAAAGGTAGGCTTTATTTTTTTCCATTAACAATCCAAGAGACTTTAAGGGATGTTGTGCAAATTAGAGGAACAGAGAGATGTTGATGTTCTTTCAGGATTTCCTCCTTCACCTGAGCTGTTTTCTTGTCATGTAGATCAGTGAGATAATTTTTTTTCTGAAATGAATTTTTAAGACTAAATTAAAAAATCAGAGAACATATTAAGTGTGTTTAAAATGTAAGTTATGAATATTGTATTGCAACAAATTAACCAATAAAGAAGGATATTTTTCATGCGTATTCATCTCTGAAAAGGTTGTACAATCAATGTTTAAAAGTTCCAATACATATTGTCATTATTCCAGAACACTGTCATTGTAACTATTGGGCAATGTAGTGTTGCACCTTGTCGAATAAATCTGTGAGATCCTCTGACTCTCCAGAATATCTTATATTGTATTTTTAATATAATTTGCTAAGTAGCTTTTTATGTAATTTAATATATTAGTCTTAATATGTCCTGTCCTCTTAAATAATCTTTCTAGTACTGTATTTTGTATAAAGATGTTGATAATAATGATACTATCTGTAGTAGTACTATACGAATAATGATAGTAGGAATAATAATATCATTAAAAATTAATGAGCTATTAATAGATTTAGCACAAAATTTTAATGAACCATAATTAAAGTAGAATAAAGCTTTTTGTATTTACTTTCCAGTAGCAATTAATCCTGATTGTTAAGTTTTTATTTTCTTTTCTTAATTTTTTATTATTTGGGGGAAGGGGAGTCTGATTTATTAGAGGATTTTGGAATATTTCTGGTACCTCCACATCTCTTCCAGCTTTGTGATGTTACAAACACTGAATTCTGGATTCACTGAATGAATTAGGGAAAAGAAGAAGGCTTTCTCAAAATAAATCTTTGTCATGGTTTACCCCCAGCCAGCAACTGAGCACCACACAGCCGCTCGCTCACTCCCCCCGCCCCAGTGCGATGGGGGAGAGAATTGGAAGAGTAAAAGTGAGAAAAGTCGTGGGTTGAGATCAGAACAGTTTAATAATTGAAATAAAGTAAAATGGTAGTAATAATAATAATAAAAATAATAATGATAATAATAATAATAATACTAATAGAATATACAAAGCAAGTGATGCATGATGCAATTGCTCACCAGCTGCCGACTGATGCCTAGCCAGTCCCCGAGCAGCGGCCCCCCCCGGCCAGCTTTCCCCCAGTTTGTGTACTGAACATGACGTCACATGGTATGGAATATCCCTTTGGCCAGTTGGGGTCAGCTGTCCTGGCTGTGCCCCCTCCCAGCTTCTTGGGCACCTCCAGCCTTCTCAGTTGGTAGAGCATGGGAAGCTGAAAAGTCCTTGACTAGTGTAAGCACTGCTTAGCAACAACTAAAACATTGGTGTGTTATCAACATTATTCTGGTCCTAAATCCAAAACACAGCACTGTACCAGCTACTAGGAAGAAAATTAACTCTATCCCAGCCAAAACCAGGACAATCTTCTACTTATTCCATAGCATGACTGTAATCAGCAATGACTAAAAAAACTCATGACAGTAGCTGTACTTCAGTGAAGCAGTTAAGTACAAACTTCACTTTAAGTAAGCACTTAAGCACACCTAAGCTATATGTTTACCTTAATCTTGCTGAAATGCCTTGTTTAAATGATCTAATTGATAATAATAAGTATATACTTCTAGGATGAACATGTCCATATTGTAATGATTAGCTTTGAAAAAATAACAAAATACTTTTTTCAAGAATATGTTCTTCATCTCTCCCTGTACTTTTAGAGCTTGGACTTAATGGCACATATTAATATAAAGCACACTGGTATTACCGCTCTTATCTGAATTTTCTTATCTTCTGACAGAAGTATTTCATAACTGTAAATGGAATGCTCAGAGAAAGCAGGGTATTCATTTTCTCAATAATTATTTCTAAAATGGCAGTTACTTGCTATCTTATCTATGTGAAGTTGTTTGTGAATTATTCTACATAACATTTTTATAAAACTGTCTCTCTTTTTTGCTTCCTGTGGAACTATTTATCATTTCATTTATTAATGAAAACTCCCTCTGAATTTTCATCACATTATTTTGTATAAATTAAATCTGATTAATTGAATAATATTTTGAGGTTTTTGAAAACATAAACCCCAACATTAAATATGATGAATCATTGATGAATTTTTTTGTATGGGATATATCTAAAAGGAACTTCCTAGTAGACTTCTGTCATTTTTCTAGATCGTTCTGATGCTCTGTGACTTTATAGTCTTTCATTGATTCTTTTCTTTTTTTTAGTTAGGTGATTTTTTGTACATAGTTCAATATACATTAAAAAATCCAAAGGATTGTGAAAAACTTGCATTTCATAAAATTTTAATGAATGAATGACTTTGCTATACCTTACTAGAGTACTTATTATAGTGTTTAAATGTGAAAACACATTTAAACAATTGCTGTGGTTAGTTGTGTGCTGATTTATTGTTGAAGTCATTGTACAATTTTATTGATGCAGCTAATGAACAAACTGGAATATTGCCAGTCAAATAAATATGAATCACCAGAGTAATATATATGCTTATCCTCAATTTGAAATGTTTGTTTTGCGACATAGTGCTCACAGTGCCGCAAAACTCAATTTTTTGTTGTGCTGCAATTACATCCATTTCTAGTAGATGACACATAGAACGTTATGAACGTATATGAATGTTATCAGAAAAAAAGTTGTCTCAAGTTCTTATGCCATCATTAATTGTATAAGTATACTTGAATATTAATTTTAAAAAAGTATTTTCAAATTTTGGAAATGCACTATGAATATGGTCATTCAATAGATATACGTTTTTAATAAATATAGTTTAATTTCAGGCATCATGGACAATTTTTTTTCCCTAAATAATTTTACTATTTCTTACTTGGAATGAATTGCCTTGTTTCTTACATATCAGGATAGGAAAAAGTTATTTGAAAAATTCTGTGATAATTTTTGATCTTGAGCCACCTATTAAATTTAGTCAATTAAATTATTAATATTACTGTATGCAGCTTTTGGATTCAATGTTGCTGCATTCAGAACAAGTTTTTTTTTTTATTTCAGACTTAACATATTAAATTAAAACTAAGTATAAATAAAGTTTATGAAAATGTTTGACATACTCATGAAATTATGTCACTTAGTGACATACTCACTAAGTATATCCATCTTATTTATTAAATAAATTAATGCCATGCATTGTTTAAAAAAAGTTATCCTATTATAAAACTATTACTTCTCAGAACTTAGGCACTAGGCCTGAGCCTAGAAATTTATTTAAAAATTTAGACATAATTTATATAACATCCTAATCTGAAGCTTCAACATGAACTACTAAACCACAATATTCCATCGTCATGCCCTACCCCCAGTGTTTCTTTGACTTTCCTCTCTAAATTCCTGATGTAGGTGGCAATATTCCAGATTCCTATTCCAGATTTTGATCTTTCCTATGCTTTGTATCTAGAGCTAATTTTTTCATTCCTTTATCAAGATCTGGATGGTCCAAATGCATGATTTATTTCTTGTTACATGTTAATCACTCTATTACTGGAGTTTGGCATTCCAGTGTTTACTTATTATGGAATGTATTACAGAATTTGTGTTAATGTTTACTTCCTGTGTTGGGAGCTGACTAAGCAATAAAAAGTACTTCTGTTCTCTTCCAGCTTACGAGTTACAGAACTGCCCTGATCCTCCTCCTTTTTTGAATGGATATATAGTCAACTCAGATTACAGTGTGGGTCAGTCAGTATCATTTGAATGCTATCCTGGATATGTTTTGAGGGGAGAGCCTGTTCTCACATGCCAACATGGAATCAACAGGAATTGGAACTATCATTTCCCCAGATGCGAAGGTAATTTTCTGGTAGTACCTTTGCTTCAGAACTCACAATACTTTCTGATTTTGGTTTACTTGTTTGTGTGTGTGTATGCAATTCAGCTTTTGCTGAAGAACTACACCTTTATCCTAATCTGTAATGTAAGCAGCTAAAGTCAGAATAGTATGTGCTTTTATAAATCATAAATATTTTATGAATCATGTTCCTCAGCAGTGATTTATTGTTCCTATTAATATCTGTCAGTTGTATTGATTATGGGAACTCATGATACTGCCAGAAATTATCTAAGCTCCATGTGATTTTTTTTTCCTTCTTTTTTCTGATTTGTATTATTATTATTATTATTATTATTATTATTGGAATTATTAAACTAAGAATTATTAACTCTTTTTTCATTTTAATTTAAACTGTATTTTATCACATTATTGCATAGACATTATAGAAGTCTGACAGGCTCCAGGAGTAAGACATAAACGTGTCCTACTGGCTAAAGGGAAAAGACAATGTCTGGACAGAACATTTGTCATTGGGAATAAGAAAGGCCATGCCACCTGACTTCAGCAGTTCAGTTAGGAAGTAGTACCAATTTGAACAAATGAGAGTATTGAGTTTTGTTTTATTTTCAAATTAAAAAACAGAGTTTTACTGCCAGGAACTTTTGCTGTTTTGCATTTTTGACAGTATAGAAGTAAAAGTACTAAAACAATGTTTCCAGTATTGAATGGCATTAGAAAATTTCTAGCATAAGAGATAATGTGTAACTTCTGTAAAAACAATGGGTACATTTACTGTTAAATGGCCATCAAGATGTGGCTGCTATTCCCATGTCTTCCATTTTTTCTTGCTTTTTAATCTGTGCATCAGAACAGCTGAAGACAGTTTACACATTTTGCAAAAACATATATTGCAATTTAAGCAAGAAGGAATGCATGTAAATAATTTAAAACCTATTTTGGATTATTAATTTCTCTTTTAGGGAGAAGAATAAGTAAAAAAAAAATGAAATAGCAACACTACCAATTAATATAATTATTAAATAATTATATTATTTTAGCAAACTACAGTTGGAATTGTGTTGTGAAACACCTTCTGAGCCTTATGCAACTCCATTGGTCCACACTGCAATAGGCAATATAGGCATTTCTTATAAAACCATACCTCCTAAAGGAAAAAACAGTGGAGAGGCGTGAGAAAATGTAGTTCTTTGTGAGAGTAGGGCTAATGCTTTCCTTAGAGACATACAATGTGATAATGCATCACATCTTTGTCAAAGTGGTTGGTTATAACTCATAATGATTTTTTTTCTCTTTTTATTGTTTTTTTTTTTTTCCCCCAACTCTTTTACCACTGGTATATTTAGATTAAAGATGTGAACCATCATGTCCCATATCTTTTAACTAAAAGACTCTGTAACATTCCTTTTAAGTTACATGTCTAATCTTACAGAATCATAGAATCATAGAAACATTTAGATTGGAAAAGATCTTTAAGATCATCGAGTCCAACCATAAACCTAACTGCCAAATCTTGCTCTGAAAGATCCTATTAAGGCCACCTATCTCTTTCTGTTGACTTTTATAGCTACCTTCTGTACTTATTTTAGAGAATTCATTCAGCCTAAAACATGGGCTTAAGTAATCTAGTTATGTGCTTTTTTTCCAAAGGGTGGTGTCTTTAAATGCCTCCTGAATTAGATGGTAAATGAATGGGAGGATTGGAGATTTCAATTTTGCACTTAAATGTTTTACAAGTCCTATTCTAGGTATATAAGACCTTACATTGAATGTGATCTGTAGCTCCATGTGACTTTTTCATTAAAAATTATAGCACTTTACAAAATATTTTTCCATGTATTACATGAATTAATAAGTAATTTTGAGTTCTAAAAAAATCAAAGATAAGGAAAGATTATTTAAAGAAGATATTTTTATTCAGAGGAGATTAGGTTATGGATTCAACTTTATCAATGTTTTGAAAGAAAATAAAAGGTTATTCGTAATAAAACTACACTATAAACAAATATGAAATATTTTTCCTCATGTTAAACATATGGTAAAGTTTTACAATATCCTTTAAAGAGTGATATAAAAGTGTAAAGGATGATGATACAATATTATTAACATATGTTCCATATACTATACAATGCTAGGGTGAAAAGAACAGTTAGAGTTACAAGCAGACACCAAGTAAGCATAGGGTCTCTCCTGTCTGGAAAGAATGATGCCACTTTCAAAAAATGTGGGGCGAGGAAAAAAATCTGAAGAGCATATGGAAGATACTGAATAATTACTTGATAAAATAACTTTTGTGCAGTCTTTATATAACAGATATGAATATGATTACTAAATTCTAATATTAGTGTATTTAGTCCTTCTAAATCTTGCCTCCTGATGATACAGGTTTTTAAAACTCATTATGACATCTTCTACCATTTAGCTACAATGTGCCTTATTATCTTGCATAAGAGAAAGAAAATAGTTTGAAGGATATGAAAAGAGAATATATGTTTTTCCCCTCGTCCCATTAAGTTTGACCTACACTCTTTGCATGCCTAGAATAAAGACATTTAAGATACCAAATATTCAATATAAAATACCAATATTCTCCTTATATCCTTTCAGTTTACTAATTAAAATGAATTTTAATGACTATTAATTTCTGAGATGTAATTTGAAATGTTTATCAGTGGGAAAACACATTGTTTTGCATATGTTCTTGGAAATCTAGTTTCTTAGATTTCTAGACATGTTATAATCTCTGTTCTCTTTGAAAATTATTTTCACACTCACTGTGTTTTGTAGTGGTTCATTGAATGTTGTAGTGTTAGTATTAGAGATTTTTCTAGCTGTATTTAAAGCTTTTTATTACTATTTTTTTATTATTAAACTGCTGGTATTTGGAGTAATCCTACTGATATCTTAACAAGATAAACATGGAGCATTTAATTTAAAAAGTTGCTCTTTTACAGCACGTACTTTTAGGATCTTTTTTGTAGTGGTAAATGAGAAATGAGAAGAATAAAGTGTATAAAATAAAGTTAAACTGAGAGGATGGATAAGAAAGGTAACTATTATGTCACTGACCTTTGACAAATAATCTTCTAGTCTCCTCACGATAAAAAATGTTATCAATATCACAAGTCATTCTGTTTCTTTATCCTGGCCTATAATAAAGCTTTTTATTTTTTTATGTCATGAAATTAAAGGCTTTCCTTTATGTTTAATAAGCTGCTTCACCTTTTCCTAATCAAATAAATGCTGTGTGGGATTTCTCTGTTTTTGGAACATCTGGAGAAGTTAATTTCTTTTCCTGAATCAAAGCAACAGAAGAAGCTACCCAGAGTGTCTTTGCTAGCTGGCATTACAGCACTTCAGCATTAACACTTCAGTAGGACGCTTACAAAGCCTTTGAAATTTTATGTTCAGGCACTGCCAAGTAGAATCTTTAATGCTAAGTGTTTTTAGAATCCTTTATAAACCTAGGCCCTTAATTTAAAAGATCAACACCTTTTGTTTTTATATAGATCATACACCTCTTCCTTTCTTACTTTCTTCCTTTCTTCCTCTCTTCCTTTCTTCCTTTCTTCCTTATCCTAGGTTAAGCTTTTTGACTCACATGCCTTAGCCTGATTTTGACTTCTTCCACAGCAGTTTTGTGGTGATGTATCTGCAGTGATATATTACCCCTATTGTCCCTCTTTTCTCACAGAATCATAGAATAGTTTGGGTTGGAAGGGACCTCTAAAGGTCACCTAGTCCAACACCCCTGCCGTGGGCAGGGACACCTTCAACTACATCTGGTTGCTCAGAGCCCCGTCCAGCCTGACCTTGAATGTTTCCAGGGATGGGGCATCCACCACCTCTCTGGGCAACCTGTGCCAGTGTTTCACCACCCTCAGCATAAAAAAATTCTTCCTTATATCTAGTCTAAATCTACCCCCCTTTAGTTTAAAGCCATTCTCAAAATGGCTGCTCAAAAGTTTGCCGCCATCTTTTTTATAAGCCCCTTTTAAGCACTGATAGGCCGCAATAAGGTCTCCCCAAAGCCTTCTCTTCTCTAGGCTGAACAACC
>NW_008825615.1:17714111-17741506 GCF_000699105.1 Pygoscelis adeliae
TGTCTTTCTTATGCTGAGGGCTCCAGAGCGGGATGCAGTACTCCAGGTGGGGTCTCACCAGAGCAGAGCAGAGGAGCAGAATCACCTCCCTCGACTTGCTGGCCATGCTTCTTTGGATGCAGCCCAGGATACGGTTGGCCTTCTGGGCTGCGAGTGCATATTGCTGGCTCATGTCCAGCTTTTCATCCACCAGTACCCACAAGTCCTTTTCAGCAGGGCTGCTCTCAATCCCTTCATCCCCCAGCCTGGATTGATACTGGGGGTTGCCCTGACCCAGGTGCAGGACCTTGCACTTGGCCTTGTTGAACCTCATGAGGTTTACATAAGCCCACTTCTCGAGCTTGTCTCAAGTTATAGGGTAGGACTGCCCCTCAAGGCACTACCCCTACAAAACACAACCCTCCATCCAGCAGCAGAGGAAGTAGTAGTTAGGAGATGTTTAAGCTACAACAGCTTATCCCTAGCATCAGGGAGTACTGTCAACCTGTCTTAACATTTTACAGGTAAATTGCTACTCTCTGGACTTGTCTTACCATCTTGCATATAAATTGTTATCTTCTGGTTTTTGTGAAGTTCTAATTTATACATTTTTCTTGTATGTAAGTTTGAAATACCTAAATGTAGGCATAGACCACAAAAGACAGCTTTATGGTTGTCCTGGTTTCAGCTGGGATAGAGTTAATTTTCTTCCTAGTAGCTGGTACAGTGCTGTGTTTTGGATTTAGTATGAGAATAATGTTGATAACACACTGATGTTTTAGTTGTTGCTAACTAGTCAAGGACTTTTCAGCTTCCCATGCTCTACTGACTGAGAAGTCTGGAGGTGCACAAGAAGCTGGGAGGGGGCACAGCCAGGACAGCTGACCCAAACTGGCCAAAGGCATATTCCATACCATATGATGTCATGCGCAGTATATAAACTGGGGGAAAGTTGGTTGGGGAGGCAGCTGCTCGGGGACTGGTTGGGCATCGGTCAGCAGGTGGTGAGCAATTGCATTGTGCATCAGTTGCTGTGTATATTCTCTTATTATTACTATTTTATTTTAATTATTAAACTGTTCTTATCTCAATCCACAAGTTTTCTCACTTTTACTCTTCCTCTAGGCCCCCCCTGCAGCCTGGGGTCGGCACTGCAGCCTCTCCCTTCAGCAGTTCCGTCTGTGTGGAGGCATTGGCCGCCACTGGGGTAGATGGTGCATACCCCCCAACTGGAGCTGCGGCTTTTACCCTCAGACGAGTGCCCACCATTCTGCCTTGAGGGTCGCGTAGGATGAGTGCCCTTGACCTGTGCCCCGTTGCTGGGTTATGTGCACGCCGAGTCCCCGACTCAGCCCGTGGAATGCCTCTCCTTTGAAGAGGAGCCCTCCCTGTGCACCCTTCCATGTGAACTGCTGCGCCACGCCCTAGCTGACACGCTGCACCCTGTTTGCCCATCCTGTTGGCAGTGCTCCTGGTGGCTAGTGCTCCCTGGGGCTCCCTTTAGTGGGAGTGGGGGGTGGCAGCCATTACTCCTGGCCCCACCCGCGCCTTGTCAGCCGCCCTCGTGAGAGCTGCGGCTCCCAGCAGGTCTCTGCGCTCCCCTGTGGGTTCCCCGGCTCAGGAAAACCCCCTGTATGCTGCGATCCGCCGCTCTGCTGTGGGACGTGCCTGCACCGGAGATGATCGGTGATGATGGAGTTGTAAAAGGACTTCAGAATAATAGATAATATTCCTGTGTAGTGATATAGATGCAGGACCAAAGGGCATATCAGCCTTGTATCTTTTTTATTTCCTATTCCTTTTTACTCCTTAGAGAAGCATGTGGGACGTGCCTGCACCGGAGATGATCGGTGATGATGGAGTTGTAAAAGGACTTCAGAATAATAGATAATATTCCTGTGTAGTGATATAGATGCAGGACCAAAGGGCATATCAGCCTTGTATCTTTTTTATTTCCTATTCCTTTTTACTCCTTAGAGAAGCATGTTTCCTAAAAGAATATTGAAAACACATGAGGTCTACATTAGGAGTGGTTTAGATTTTTATAGTACAAATTAGCATTTTCTATGTTTTCTTAGATGAAGTTAGGGTAAAGAAATAGTTGTTCTGTTTGAATTAACATGCAGGAAGAGAAATAATATTTAGTTTATAATGACATGAATATAAAGTCATTCTTTTTCTTCTCTGTCCCCCCATCCAGATAGTTTTAATTCAGTAGTTTTATCTTCATTTCCTAAATCAAAGTAGTAATTCCTCTGTTCTCTGTTACTGACATGTCTGCAATTCAGAATGTACATTTGTCCTGGTTCCTTTGCATGTGAATACAATCTTCCAAGACTACCCACAAGCATCTACATTGCACAGCTCCACACAGCTGAAGCCTGAATGTATTGTGTCTCCATGGTGTGTGCAGTTGTGTACATTTATAGCTATGATTTCTGACTAAAGAGCAGGTTTCTTAGTGTTTTGGCTGAGCATACAAAGTTTTCTTAGTCTCTCAGGTAGCACACTACTTGCTTTGTAGAAAATTCATTTCTGTGCATTAAAGCTTGGTCTAGCACTGCTGAAAGAATTATTATGACATATAAATGTTTTTGCAATAAGGAAAACAAATGGTTATAAGATCTCTGATTGCTGGAATTTGGCAGTGGGTCTGAAATGGAAATCAATGGAAGAATTCAATCACTTTTCTAGCTATGACCAGTATTGTCAGAAGTTCAGATCAAAACCTTTCTACAGAAGATTGCACATACTTCAGAAGGCTGAGAGAAATAAGATATCTGGTAGTGGCTCACAAAAGAAAGTTGACACTGCTTCAGAGGAAGAGGTTGGATTGCCTGTGCAGTTGTCCCATGGAAATCTGACAAAGAATATGTCACCCATAAAAATGATTCAAAACTAAAAACTTTATGAATATTTGTGTGTAAGATGTGGAAAATAGGTCTGTGATTCCAGAATATTGAAGACATCTGGTATTTCTTTTTTTGTCCCCTTCAAGTAATACAATCATCCTGACAGTGTCTCTGCTATTATTATTTTTAAGTGTTCTTGGTTTTCCACTGTTGCCAAAATATGTTGGTAAGAATTTGTTGCATCTAAGTTATGAAATAGGTTGCCTGAATCCTCACCAGTCTGTTACACTCAAAATATTGGTCTGAGCAAAAGGAACATGCCATAGTTGCAAAGCCAAGGCTTCAATATTGGTGCAAAGAAAATCTTAACAGTATAATCAAAGAATTATTATCAGTCTAGTTACAGTGATACTAATTAAAATTAGGTAATGCTAGAATGATATACAGACAAGCATTTAATATCTACCCCTTTCTCTGATGTACTCTCCAGTGTCTATATGGTCTTAATGTCAGTGGTCTTTCTGGCAGAAGGGCTACAAGAAGTTCATTCTATACAGAAAATCTATTTGTTGTCACTAAATTTTACTCATAATTACATATATATGTAATATTGAGGTGCATCACACAGTTGTACAAAGCTAAAATGAAGTAGTAAGTAGTTACCTGATCATTAGATAATTGCTGCTACAAGTTAAAGCAACTCTCCGGACTGCCAGAAAAAGTCCAGAAAAAAACTGCCAGAGTCTGTGGCCTGTTTTGTCTGCTTAACACAAAGTCTGTGGGCTGTTATTAGCAGCGCACCACTATGTTTACTGGGCTATATGGATAAGGTAAGGGATTTTTATAATTTCTGCACCTTTTCTGTATTCCATTCTGTACCATTCCATTTTCTGTACCTATTCTGTATTTTACTGGATTCATAATAGTAATAGAAAAATGTTCAGTACCCTTTCAAGCTTCTCATATAGACTAAAGGAAATATTGAAGTGAAGGTCTCTCAAAAATATGAAGCAGCGTATTTTGTTTGTCTACTGGCATTAAAAATTGCCCCACTTCTATGTTCTGTATAATCATAGTTTGATATTTTTAGCTACCTGATGTACTGTTACCAAATTTTTGTATATTAGTATTTCCTAGCAAGACCAAAGATATACTATGAATTTCCAATTTAATTAATTGGGAAAAATCCTGGGACCTGGGGGAAGATAAGAACAGTTAGACTAGGTGGCTCTTGATAGTGCTGTTTTTTATAAACATTTGAACCTAGAAAGACAGTGGGAGATATCAAAATGCTAGAAGACCTAAACTGATAGAATTTGTCCAGGCTAGTTCTCTCTCTTTATGCTAAAGAAAAGTTGTGGATTTATTGTTTGGTTTGGTTTGGTTTGATTTTTTGCCTGGTGAGTAATATCAGGGCCATCAGTAGACAGGGAAAACAGTAATTTAAAAGAGCTGGTAAATGATGGTGTTGTGCCTGGAAGCTTGCCCTGCTAAAGAATCTCATTGAAGATTTGTGTTAGTCTTGTGAAAACAAATCTTAGGGGTTATCTGATAATATGAGAGAAAATGAGCGTGCTTATAATGTTTAGCTAAACTGCAGGTACTTGCCAGCAGCAGAATCAATTCAAACACCCCTGCCCTGGCCCAGCAAAACAGCGCTTTGCAAATATATTCTTTTTTTATATTGATTTGTTAAAAATTTGAAACTTTCTGAGATTTCATGGGCAATTTTTGCTATAATCGTAAGGCTGGTGGTTGCTGCTTAGAGCATGATGGCTAGACCTTTAGGACTTTTCTTCTAGATTCTTCCCCTAAATCATCTGAGATCTGTGGTGTATGGCTGTCTAGCACCCGTTAGGTCATTCAGTTGTCTATCTTAAGCTAGTAAACCAAGCCTCTGGTCTACACAGTTCTATTCTCATTCAGAAGATAGATTTGTTGGCTTTATACTCTGTGATGAAAGGATGACATGGATAAACTTGTTATATCATGGGGCTGAAGATGGGCATCCCCAAGTTCATAAGTGACATTGTTGTCTTTGAGGTAGATGAGTTTAAATGAACTTTCACAATACGAGCTTCTCTGCACCATGTAACGCTCCCTATACTCATGAGCATTTTCAAGGTATTTTCATCCCCATATAGATTTCCATTGCTTCATTCTAGATCATGGTACTTGAAGTCAGCCATCCCTACCTCTCTAAGGCAAACAGTTATACCAGGCAGCGCTTGGTACATATATACCGTGAACAGTTGTAGAAATTCATAAAACGAAGGGGTTAAATAGTTATCAACCAGATTCTAATATAGGCATGTTGAACGGAAAGGAGATGAGCAAAACGCACAGATTCAAAACTGTAGTCTGGCACTGGAGGACTGACTGAACAGAACAAAAATATGCATGCTTTTGGAAGCCATCCCCATTCTAAATTATATTCTCCACTGTGTAGCAGGTGATTTGAGATACATTAAAGAGCTTAATCTGTATATAGGAGAAAATTAGATTAATTTCTGCTCACAAGATCATAGTAGAAGCTTGTCATGTAGTCATGCTCTAAGACTTCACTCCTGTGCAATCAGGTTGTCTTGATATACCATAGCTGTCTTTGCATAACATATGTAGCTGTCAATAAATGACTAACTAGGTTCGGGCACCTTTGGGTGGATTTTTAAAAATGTTTACTGTCCTTCCATGCACAATGTTGTATCTGGAATCAGGTATGAATGGGCATGGGAGTGCATAGTATGGTATTCATACATTTGTAAATCAGCATGTGGTGTACTGTTAGCATTTGAAAGTTTAGAAGACTTGGTTATATGCTTTTCCATTTCGAAAGTCTGTATTTCTTCATACCTATCATTCAAAGTGCAATATAATATCTTCATTAATTTAGAGTGATTTGTTTATTCAAACTAAAGCTATTTTTGTCTTGTGTGAAATATAGCCTATTATTTCTGTTCAATTTTCTGTCTCCTGTGGTTTTAAGGATCTTTGGATAAAGCCCAGTTTCAGCTGTGTGTATTGCTTATTCTATGAGAGTTTTGTTTTCTGTGACACTTTTTTTTTTCTGAGACAGTTTATTGATCTGTCATGGCTAACAATGATATAAGAGGAATTAGACTATCTTTACTGAGATACAATCAATCTGCACTCTTTGTAGAGTATTAGAGAATAATGGAGGCAAAATAAAAAGTGTATGTAATCATTGACAACATTAACAAATCTGTCAAAAATATAATAAACTCAAAATATATTTAAGTATAAAACTTCATCAGAAAAATCTTATATCTTAACTAGAACTTAAAGTATTTTCCACTTGCCACTATATTAGTGTCAGGAAGTATATTTCAATGTAGTAAACATACTTGTCAAAGCAGTCTTTTAGCTGTAAACATGGAGTACTGTGGAGAGAACAGACTAGATTTCTGAGACCAGGCAATCTGAGCATGGCATAAATTTAGGGTATTAGAGAACAGTAAAAAATGGTCTCAAGTAACATTTGCACCATAGAACCATCAGAGCTGATAGACCTTGCCAGCTGCCCTTGGCCTGCACATGCAACCAGGAATCAGACAGATAGAATCAACCTTTCATTTTCCTTAGCTCGTTTCCTTTGTTGGGCACTAAAGGGTTGTAGTTCAGGAGCAGATGCTGATCTGTTCTAAGATGGGAAGATGTGCTAAATGCATCATACTAGCTAATACTGATATGGGTGAAGAAAGTGAAGTGGTTAAAGCCTCCTTAACCTGACCTATAAATCAAATGATTGTTAAAAGAATTCCTCCAAAAAAGGCTACTAGTCAACTAGCCAAATGATCCTTCTACCCCAATGGTGTAGCAGCTTACTGGAAATGTGACATCCTTCTGCATTTCTCAGTTCTTCCTTTTCCCTTTTCCCTTTTCCCTTTTCCCTTTTCCTTTTTCCTTTTTCCTTTTTCCTTTTTCCTTTTCCTTTTTCCTTTTCCTTTCCTTTTCCTTTTCTTTTTCCTTTTTTCCTTTTTTCCTTTTCCTTTCCTTTTCCTTTTCTTTTTCCTTTTTTCCTTTTTTCCTTTTCTTTTTCCTTTTCCTTTTCCTTTTCCTTTTCCTTTTCCTTTTCCTTTTCCTTTTCCATCACTTGTTGAAAGGTGAAAAACAAATGAAGAGGGTCTGAAGGAGAGTCATAGGAACCCTGACAATAATAACATAAGCTTTATGATAAGAGCTAATGAGAAAAGTTCCAGAGCTAGACTGAGTGCCCACAGATGAGATTAAGGTCTCGCTCAAATGAGTGAGACTCATTAGTTTACACTAATGGCCATATGTCTACTCAGATCCACACTTGCATCCATAATCAGTCAATTCCCCAAAACTGAAGCTCAAAAGAGAGCATATCATTACATATTTGCTACCCTTGATTTAAATCAACCACCTTTTCACGGCATTGATTTGCTTACAGATTTCATTTAGCAAGTGTATGCTAATCTTCATTTTACTTGTCATAAGAATAATCAGCATACAAACTGCAATTGAAGTACCATTAAACGTGGCTAAAAACTGTCAGAAATAAAGTGTAGTGGTATTTGGAGTAGTGAAAGAACAATCAGCTTTATTTTTTTTTTTTTTTTTCAGAATTGTGTTCCAGTTCAGTTAGGGTTCAGTTGTGTGGAACCATGCAAGCTTTGTTTGCTTTTTTATTTGTTTCTTAATCTTGAATGCAAGCAAAAGGTGCCCCTTTTAAAATGTATGCTAAATTAGTTTCAAAAATTCTGTATAAAAGCAATATTCCTAGTAGATTTTGATGGATTTTACAAAATAAAATTTGAAAGACATGAGGATGAATTCTGTCTTAGATATACCAATACTTTCTGTCTCTGAGAAGCAACCAACCAAGGAAAAATGTTGTCTTTAAGACTTAGATTGTCTTGTCTTGTGGAGCTTTTAGAATTTGGGAGCATTTTGATATTCTATTTGTAACATGAAAAAGTATGTTTCTCCTACTAATTTTTTATTTGTTTTCTTTTCAGCTCCTTGTGGCTATAATGTAACTGCTCAGAATGGTACAGTTTATTCCCCAGGATTTCCAGATGAATACCCAAATTCCAAGGACTGTACTTGGTTAATTACAGTACCTCCAGGCCATGGGATTTATATCAACTTTACCTTACTCCAAACTGAACCTGTGAATGACTACATTGCAGTTTGGTAAGTAATTTTTCAAAAGAAAAGTGATTCTTTTCTGATTGATTTATCAGATCTCGCTGTCCCAAGCTACAGCTTTTGCGTAGTATTGCTCTTTAGGTTGTCATACGTGCTGAACAACAGCATAAAACAAGTTCTATGACTACATGAAAAAAAAAATATTTTATATGACTTTCCAAACTCTTTAAGAATATTTTTCCAAAAGTACTTTGAAACTCAAACTCAGTTATCAATTAGATCTTCTTTGAGCTCTCTGTTTTCTAAGTGAGGCCATATGAGATCAAAGTGATGTAATAATCTGAATTATGTTGAATTATGTGTTCCATGAACCTATGAGGCAATATATGTTAGTTGTGGCACAAGCTTTTGACCTCTTTAGGCATTAACTAATTTAGGCATTAATTAAGATTTTCTTAAATTTTCTTAATATCTTAATATGGCTGATAGACATACTCTCCATATTTTTCAAGACAGGATTTCAGCCCTTGTACCTCTATCTCTTTAAGCTTCATATTGTATGTTCCCCTTCTCTGAACTTGCATTTCTTAGCCCACAAACCCATCTCAACTTTGTGTCCTCAGCTGGAGGAAGAGGTCTCAGGGCTGTCTAAATTCTTGCATAAGAATTTATTGCACTGAAGGACAGGCATAGATGATGCTGAAGTTGTTTCTCATCATGGCTAACCCTGGTCCTTCCCCCACATAATGTGCAAAGTGACTTACCTCTCATATATGCTACAAATAGTTTGGCAAAAGGACAGTTTGCACAGAATATGGGATGTAACTTACTCCTGTGTGAGTCAGCTGCTTCCATCTCCCAGCTAGTCCCCTATTCCGGTACCTATTGCTGTCTGGGGTGAGTTTTTTTCCAGACAGCAATACTAAAGTCCACATAATACAGGGAAAATCCAGTCAGTTTATAGAGATGCATAACTGTTTATGAACTGCTGTTTGGCTACCTCTGGTATTTGCATTACCTATAAATCCAAGTGTAAAATGCATCATAGGTTATCCTCTGTCCTGGTTTCAGCAGGGATAATTTCCTTCTTAGTAGCTGGTACAGGGCTGTGTGTTGAATTTAGGACCAGAACAAAGTTGATAACACACCGATGTTTTAGTTGTTGCTAAGTAGTGCTTACACTAGTCAAGGACTTTTCAGCTTCCCATGCTCTACCGACTGAGAAGGCTGCAGGTGCACGGGGGGCTGGGAGGGGGGCACAGCCAGGACAGCTGACCCCAACTGACCAAAGGGATATTCCATACCATGTGACGTCATGCTCAGCATATAAAGCTACGGGAAGATGAAGGAAAGGTGGGGACGTTTGGAGTGATGGCATTTGTCTTCCCAAGTAACTGTTACGCGTGATGGAGCCCTGCTTTCCTGGAGATGGCTGAACACCTGCCTGCCCATGGGAAGTAGTGAATGAATTCCTTGTTTTGCTTTGCTTGTGTGCGCGGCTTTTGCTTTACTTATTAACCTGGCTTTATCTCAACCCACGAGTTTTCTCACTTTTACCCTTCCGATTCTCTCCCCCACCCCACTGTGGGGGAGTGAGCGAGCGGCTGTGTGGTGCTTAGTTGCTGGCGGAAGTTAAACCACAACATCCTCTCTGGCATGTTAAATAATAAAGAAAAGCCTTCACTGGTAAAGATCTAACTGTATCAGTGACTTGGCTTTTTGCCTAAACAATTAAGTCCTAAAATTGTGTCAGCTTTTGAATGTTTTTGGCTGAATTATGGGCTGAATTCCTGAATTGTTATATACTTTCAATAAAGATTTTAAAACAACTGTTTTACAGCTGATTTCTCTCAGTTTCCAATTGCCCGTGAATTACAAGCATGCTTTCTTTAGAGTTATTTTCTGAGGTATCAGTGATGGATAGCTCCTGAATTTGCTGGGAGGAGGCTGTTTAGTGTAATTTTAAGTCATTCATGTATATGCCATTCACTTCTGTATGAAAAGTCAAATCTTAATATCAAAGCTTTTTTTTTTTTCCCCTGGGAATCACACTTTTAAAATGAAAACCTAAGTAAATTATCAAGTTCCTATTCAATATTCATTATTTTCACTTTTATTTTCAAGGCAGCAGGAAGATGAAAATACATTTTTATGCCAAGTCACCTATAGTTTATTTTTTCTTGTTGTCACTAATACCAGAGTAGAAATTGGAAGCCTGAATAATCCTGAAAAACTGTACAAGAGAAAAATAATTAATTTAAATTACATTTTTTAAAATACAAGTTGTATGTACAATTTATATAGATGACATACATTCTTTTAAAACTTGAACCAGAGTTTGTCCGTATGGTGGATTTTTCTTTTTATGAACAGATTATCTTGATAGGTTTGAGATAGACAAAAAGTAGTTAATGCTTGGCTTTTTAGCAATACAACCAAGGTGAACAAATATCCCTCTGATTTAAAGACAGTGAAAAGTCAAAAGCTAAGAGCTTTCAGAGAGCTTCTAGATAATCTCTAGCCTTCTAAACTACATATCACAAAAGCTTTGTTATTTGGTTTAGATTCATTACATGTAATATACAAAAAGACCAGAAATAAGTGTTGCAGAGCTCAAAAAATTCTTCAGTGATAAAAGCAGGGGGTTTTGTTTATTTATTTATTCTGCCTGTTCAGACCTGACTGTTCTACGTGATGATACTGAAAATGAATGCAGTCTGATGTTACTGGTGCATATTTCTCTTTGGATGTCTATCCCACTGTTCAGAAACACAAAAACATTTTTTTTTTTTTTTTTCCCTTTTTTTTTTTTTTTTTTCCCTTAGGAGATACCTTTGAGTCTTTGGAATTAACTTAAATGGCAAGAGTAACTTGCAACTTCCACACCTCTGTATATGTTAGTCATGAGTAAGGACTTGTAGGATCTGAGTCAAAAAATATTAGAAATATGATAGGATTACAAGAGTTTTCTAGAATTTTTTTTTCCCAGCTGATGTGTACATGAGAATTTTTGGCAGGAACAATTTGACAGAGGAAATTTCAGTCAGCCAATAAATTTCTTGCCCATGGAAATATAAAAGCTATTGTAAAGTACTCCTTGTCTCTCAAAAAATATTAGGCTTTGAAGTTAGGGAGAGTATTCTGTAACGCTGGAAATAAAAAGAAAACAAACTCATTTTGAATCATTAGGAAAAACATTTTTTACAAAAAATTAACCTTCTCTCCAGAGAAAAGAGTCTGTTAATTTAAACGTTAAGTACAGTATTTCTTCAGCTGATTTTTTACGTTTCCCTTCCTAGGGATGGTCCTGACCATAATTCGCCTCAGCTGGGAGTTTTCAGTGGGAACACAGCTCTGGAAACAGCTTACAGTTCCACCAATCAAGTCCTCCTCAAATTTCACAGTGATTTTTCAACAGGAGGATTCTTTGTCCTCAATTTTCATGGTCAGTTTGCTTTATATCATTAACATCTAATTACCACAATCACTTAGTGAATTTTAAAAATGTTTCTTAACTTTGTGATGTACTGAATGATCTTAAATAAGTTTAGCATGATTCATGGGCTTGCTACTTTTTTTTTTTAAATAAAAGTACAAATTAGTTTTTAAAATCATGCATTAAAAAAATCTTAAGAACGTTCATTTGTGTCTTTGAATAAACTACATTCTATCTTTAATGTTAAGATATCTAATATTGAGCTTTTACTTTTTGAATTATTTTGGCCCATTTATTAGTTAACTTACTTTTACCCTTCTGTAATAAAATTCTTCACCAGCTGACTAATCCTAGGGCTCATGGTCAGAAAGGTTGATGGGATGGTATGGGAGGGTTGAACAACAGCTTTAAGTGTGATATCCAGCAAAATACTTTGTTCAAAGTTACAGTCAGAGCTACAGGACATGCAAATTAGGCATTCTAGAATTTTAGTTCTAGTTCCAATTCTGACTGATTCACCCAAATTATGTATATTAAATGGAAGATTGTTAGCCTTCTGGACTGTAATTCAAAAAGATTGGGTGAATTAATTCACAAGGACAGGAGGAAATGCCACAGAAAGAGAGTACCTGAAGGTATCTATTTGCATGGGGAGGTCTACGAAATTAGTACTTGGAGTCTGAAATGTTTTTCTTGGCTGTGATTTTCTCGTAAAAGAAGGGCATGATGCATGGTAACCTAAAGCACTTATCTGAGAAGCAAAAACTAAAGTACCTGGCTTTAGTCATCATGAGGGGAACAGATAGCTCCCACATTACAAGACAATGTCTGAGAAGCAGACTACAAGGAATGGTCAGTGAGAGCATTTTCCAGCCATAAGTTAAAGGTACATAAGCATGTAGCCAGTATTTCAGGGTTGATGACTTCAGATGACAAAAAGGCAAGGTACATACATACTCGATTACAGCACACAGCACATTAGTTTAACAAAGGAAAAAAAAGAATGAATCTGCTTCTTTTTCTCTGCGCTGTTTCTTTATTTTGCATAACAGTATTTTGCATAATGTCCCATGGGAGGACCATGTGAATAGTGTCCATGTTTTTAATTTAATTCAAAGCAGTGACATAGGCCACTGCTGAGAAAACCCTGCAAACTGGGCTTCTTGGAGACTAAATTGAAGGGATTCCCATTTTTTGAGCCCACATACTGGGAGATAGATATCTTAGTTCAGTGAACTCAAGGGTCTTGCCAGACATGCATATAAGTACAATTTTAAGTTCTTGAAAAACGTTATTGCTGGAAACCTGCTTAGTGTCTATTTCTTAGATACTTGCTGTTACAAGTGTCTAAGCAGGTTGCAAAGCTTTTTTTTCTCGGGTGTTTTCCAGAAAAACTGGTGCTATTAGGTTTATATAATAATAATTACATGTATGTGTTTGTATATATATATTTCAGAAACACCATACAAATACAAAGTACACAGGAAAACATATATGCTTTCTCCTCCCTGTCCTTAGAAGCTTTCTATGGATGAAAAAATATTAAATTCTTCATGGATGAAAAACTCTCTGTTTTGTTTTGTTTTGTTTTTTCCTGCTTGTACAATTGCTTTACAGTGATGGGTTATAGAAGCTTATGTGGAAAATAAGGACTGATTCCCAATATTTTGTCTTTCTTTAACTTCTCAAAAATGGAAAGTGGATAGGGCTATCAAGTCACCAGGAGAATTTGTATTCTTGACTGAGTTTTAGTTCCGTGAAGAGGAGAGTTTTTCAATAGTATGTGCACTCTGATCACAATCTTAAATCTCTGGTTTGGATTTTTTTATCCAGAAATGGCTTCTTCACCTGTTGTATGCATTCTACTCCATTTTAGAAACATGTCAGTCATTGTACTGGTCACCTTCCTTATGAGATTGCTCACAATTTATTGAAACAGATTTGAAGAGTAGAGCAGAGATTTTGTTTTAAAGGCATTGTGTTTTGGGTTGGTTTTTGTGTAACTTATAAAATTATTTTATTATTATTATTATTATTACTGCTGTTTCTTCTTAAAGTGAATATATATACCTGTATCCTGAGAAAGATTAACTCCAAGTATGCTTAAATTAAGAATGAATGTGACATGCCAGGTATGTGACAGGTAATTACAGATTTTCCAGGAAATCTAAGTAATCTGTGATTTATAACCATTAGCCCTATCAGATGATGCAAAGGCAGCCACATGAAACAGCAGCCTTGTAGCTGCAAAAATCTCCTTATAAACATCAGACCTGCATCCAGTCTTACAATGGATCTATAACTATCTAAGCAGTATAGTATACTATCTATACTGATAAAAAATATTTTTTTTTAGATAGTATGTAATGTCATGGCATTTAACTTAGAAAATGTTGTAACTGAGAGACCATGATGTTCAGTGCAGCTTTGGTAATTTGGGAAGTTTGAATAAGAAATGAATTTTCTGTAAAATAGTTCTTAACACAGCAGTATTTAATCTTTTTTTCACTTAAATTTACAGCTTATCAGCTGAAGAAGTGCCAGCCTCCACCCCCAGTTCCACATGCAGATTTGTTTACAGAAGATGATGACTTTGAAATAGGTGAAAAAATATTATCTCCTTTTCTTTCTTACGTTTTCACTTGACTTCTAATTAAACTAAACTATTAATATATTTCATCTTCCACCTGAGATTTTGGTACTTCTTTTTGAGTTTTTTTTGGGGTTTAACTTTTTTGTCAATAACTTTTTCAGGAGATTTTGCAAAGTACAAGTGCCATCCCGGTTTCACCCTTGTCGGACAAGATATATTAACCTGCAAACTGAATGCGAAGTTGCAGTTTGAAGGATCCTCTCCATTTTGTGAAGGTAAATATATGCTTGCATGGTCTGCATATCATTAGTATGCATCCTTTTTTATCTTCCTATACATTAAGCATCAAATTTTTGGGTAGTGTGTTTTCATTAATGTTTAAAAGAAAAGTTTCCATTTATTTCTTTAATATTTAAGAAGTGTACACATTTTCAAATTGGTCCCTAAAATTTTTGCACAGACATTCAATTCTTTAGAATCAAAAGACAAGTGGCTCTAAATATTTAACTACATCATTCATGAAACACTGATTTCTAAAAATAATTTAAATTATTTAACATTGTTTCATATCAAACCAAAAATTTCTTTTCACCCCTGAAGAGTTTTAAAAATATGTATTTAAATTAAGCTTTCAAAGTAAAATAAGAAATTATTCTTTCTGCTTTCAAAATATGGTGACATTGTAGGACAATATCACATGAAAAATGTGTTCTAAAATAATATGTGGCAAATTTAAATTCATGAAAACTCTAAAAATCTTTCAATTATTCATACAATGTTTATAATTACAGTATTTCAAACGTAATTTAAAAATTTAATATGAATAATATTTAAGTGTGTATTCATACACAATTTGCTCATCTTCATGGAAAACAAGTATATCTTGGAGATTTGTACTCAGTCCTCCAAATTACGTTTTTCAACAGATGCTGTTGGTTATTTTTTCCTTAGTTTGGTTTAGTTCGTTAAATAGTGGGCGGCAAAAAGATTTTGAAATGTTGAAAAAGTGATCGAGAAAGCATCTGTAGAATTTTGTCCTGAAGTACCTCAAATTTTTTTGGGGTGGAAAAAAGTTACTGATGAGACGCCATCACTGAAATTTTAAGGAAGTCAAAAAGTGATTAGAAGTTCTCATATTCATAACATATTAACTGGGATTAGCTTTGATCTATAATATGTAATTATGGATGGAGCATCTTCCATATCATGAGGTAACAACATCCATATGTACAACAGGTAACACTGGAAGCACAGCAATTATTGTGACACTTTATTAATAGCTGTATGTGTACCTTCCTTACTGTTACCATGGTTCTCTATTTCCATTATTTAAAAATTAATAAAGGATTCATAGTACAAGCTGCATTAGTTTCTTGATGCCATAATATATTAAGTAATTTGTCCATATGACTACCCATGCCTGAGTAATGTTTTTACTCCTCCCATTTCTTAACTTGTACATACAATAATCTGGGATCTGTCATACATTAAGAGACAGGGACTCCATGTCCCTGTTTTGGGTGGAAAAGATTCAGGATTGATTTCAGGATCCTCATCATAAAATATGCAAAAGTAATGAGAAAATTGTGTATTTCTGTATATTTCTTGATCAGATAACTCAATACTTATTGATATGTGATTTTTTTTTCCAATCGGTGTATTTTAATAAGATGATTTTACTGCAAATCCAGCTTTCAATTTTAAGTTAACAGTAACAACAGTAACATAACTCTTGACTCTGTCAATTAAGCTGTAAATAAAAAATGAAAGTCTAAAATAAACTGAACAATTATTGTAAAAACTACAGAGATATTAGGAGCTTCTGATAAAGATTAGCCATCTGTTAAGCACAGAGGAGTAGTTTATTTCCAACAATTCTTGCAGATGCTGTGGGAACAAGTCACTTTCTCTGATGGTAGCAATGCTTGTTTCTTTGTAGTCCTTTGAGACATTGTAGATGGATCTAGCAGGTCTGTACTTCCCTCACAGACTTTGTAGATTTTGTGATTTTTCTCCCTTTCTTGTATTTGTTATTTATTGTTTTTCAAAACTACACTATATATTAAAGTTAATAGAATTTTACTATAAGTTGTTCCTAATTGATTATTAGGAACACCCTTCCTATGATTTTTTTTTTTTTTTTCATGAAAAGGATTAAATAACACAGTTCCAGTCGAGGAGTAGATTACCACCTGTTAATGTCTTTCAGTCTTGTATTCTTTGAATATGAATACAGCAGAACTTTGTTATAAGGAGGACATCAAATGATATAATCTGATAACAAAAAAAAAAAAGCCATTGGAGTGATTCAGAGACAGAGGACAATGGAACTGGAGGCATTAAAGTAAAGACTCTGGCACAGTTATTTTGGACAGACATAAGAGAGGAGTTTCTTTAGATAACTTGGGATGCAACTGATTTCCTTTCTTCAGACCAGTTGTGTCTTTAAGTAAATTTAATTTTCCTTTCTGGAAAATAGAATTACTTGTTTTTATTCTTATCCAAGCCTCTCCAATACCTCTGTCTACATGGATTATTACTATGCAGAAAAATATTGAATTCTTATTTTATGATAACACTCTAGCTTATATTTATCAATATTTCTTCTAGATCATATGAAATATTGGTAGATCATTTAGAAATTGTGCTTTTAATTACCATCTTTATGGTGTTTGCTCTTAGATAAATATATACTAAAGTACTCATGTTACACTCTGAAAACCTAGGTGTCTGAAGGAGAGAAATAGGTATTTCTGGATCAGACCAGAAATCCCATATACCAGACCGTATACCCAATGTTCCATCTCTGGCACCAGCCAATAATGATTTTCTAGTGAAGAACGTAAGATCATTGCAAGCATGCAGTTAATTAAGGTCTTCACCCAACTGTAGCCAAGCCACTCTTAAGCTAAGGTGTTCTTTGTATAGGGCTTGGCTATTTCTTCAATGGATTTATTCAGTCCCATTTTGAAGCCATGTAAACAATTTAAATTCAAACGTTTTGTGCAAGAAGTTGCACAATTTATTTATGTAATATGTGAAGATGTTTCTCCGTTTCTCCACTTTGAACTTCACACCTGCTGTTTTCACTTCATGTCCTCTAGTTCTTATGGGGGAAGAAACAGTAACGAGTTGTTCTCTATTCACCATATTTATGGCATGAATCCACAGACCAAAAGATATTTCATATCTTTAATCATTCTTGTCGTCCTTCTTGATACCTTTTCCAATTCTACTCTATTTCTTTTGAGGTGATGTCGTATAGAACTGCATTTATACAATACTATCTGATCCTGATAGACTTGAAAAAAATTGCTACTTGTTATGTAATTTGCATATTGTATTTCAAACTAATTTTTGGACTGTCTTCTTATATTTCTGCATTTTACCTGTCGTTTATAATTATTTACATTGTCCTTATTTGGATCAGCTTCACATTTTTTAAAGATGCCAGAAAACTTTTCATTCTTCTGAGCTGTGCCACTATGTTGTAGTGGGAAAGAAATATATTTATATGATAGAAGGCCAGGTTCTAGGATACTATATACAAGTCTGATGACATATCTGACAGGCAAGAAAAATCAGTCTCAGTGTGACCACTTCTACATCATTCTGAATCAATGACCTCCAGAACAGCTGTAATCGCACCACACTATACTTTTCTTATAGCTCCCTTTCCCTTCTTGTCTGGTCTGTCTGAGGACAGACTTTCTCATGATGCTCGGTACCATATTAACTTGCCAGGTACTGTCTAATGTGCAGAGTCCTAGGCACCCTACAGAACATACTCTTATTGTGCATGAATTTATGTTTACCAGTAGCTGACCATTTGTGATTTGTGTTTATACACTTGGAGCTTCTGCTCTCATCCTATCCTTATATCCTTTTCCTACAAATTTCTTTCCTTTTTTAATTGTTGTTAGGGAAATGTAGAGATGTAAATTAAAGCATGATGAGCATTGCAACAGAAAGAAATACTCCTGTATTGGTCACAAAAATTGACGTACCAATAAAACAGCTAATTAGCATTCAGTGTAAGGTAGACATCTCTAATCTGACTGCTCAAAGCACTTAAATTAGAGAGGTGGTGTGATAATATTGTCCTAGTGTGGTGATGATATTTATGAATAAAAAGAGAAATCAAAGATGGAGACATCAGAAGTAGTATTAGAGTTAAGTCAAAAAGCTTAGTCAGGCCTTCTCCAAAACAATCTAATCAGATTTCTCCAAAAGCCAGGTTAGGTAATCTGTTTCTTAGAACTAGGATGTGATGAGAGTGTTATGCTGTCCTGCAGAATTACTTTTCTCGTGACACTGCTCCACTGCACTCGTTACATGCGACTGTGTAACATAAAGATGTTTGTTATTTCCTGTTGTTTTTCTGTAAGTATTGCCTGTATGTATTAATTTATGCAAAACAACAAATAACAGTACTCGGAATTTACATGTTCAACAATATGATTAAAAATGAATGTGAAATAGATTGATTATGTCCTCCAATATGCCTAAAGTAGGGTTTTTTTAATATTTATTCCTGTTATC
The DNA here is from genome assembly GCF_000699105.1 of Pygoscelis adeliae. Taxonomy (NCBI): domain Eukaryota; kingdom Metazoa; phylum Chordata; class Aves; order Sphenisciformes; family Spheniscidae; genus Pygoscelis; species Pygoscelis adeliae. Next base: position 17,732,650 of record NW_008825615.1, read on the forward strand.
ATTCCAAACCATTTTACAATATCTACTTTTAAAGTTCATGGAATATACTTATAAATAAATTATAATTGAATATTTTCTGGGGCTCAAGTTCAAGCTGTTTTGCAGCTCATATTTTCTTGGTTGATAAACTTAGTATCAATTCCAAAACTTCTAAATGTGTAGGGAGTTGAATCACTCTGTATCTTAGGTGGCAGAAGAGAGTCCAGAAGGCATCAAATATAATACTGAAGAATATGATGTTAATGTGTTAATTGATTGACAAATAAAAGAAATAGTATTAACAGTGGAATATGTATGCCTCAACAGAAGCAATTTGTGTGACTTTGTATTTAGGAGTATTCAGTTCTGAAATACCATGCTAAAGGTGATAGCTAATATTATGGAACAAAAAGGTCCAAATTGCAGATCTTTGTTTTCACCTGTTGTGTGTATGATACCAAGAAAACAGCATTGTGGAGTTTATTTTTATTCAATTGATAAATACTATTTATTAGTGGTATTGGAAAATAGATGTGCCTTTTGTTTTATAGAGCAAGGTGAAGCAGTCCCATTGTCTCAGTATCTCAATTTTATGTCTTCAACCATATGACTCCTGTAAAATGTTCAAGTCTAGCTTCCACTCTAGAGATTAAGTCATGTAATCAGCAGCTAAGCTACACCGGGGGGAAGTTGATGAGTAATTCATTATGGTGGAGAAAGAGAGCCAGCAAAGGCTGCCAAGATGAATGTTGCCAATTTGCCATGTAATACCGTGGTGTAGCCAGCCTCCCAAACTGCAAAGGAGCAATATACTGTCTGCCTTCCCATGTCCCTGAACTACTCCAGAACTGTTCCTCTCATAAGTCCCTGTGGTATGTCTCCTGTGAATGGTTGAGGTTGGAAGGGACCTCTTGTCCAATGACTCTTAACCATAGGAAGTGAATCTTGGCCATAGAAAAAATTAGAGCTATAGCTTGCTGTGTAAGATTTGTCCACTTCTGCTCTAGCACAGGAGAGGTATTGAGCTATTTACAGCTTAGAAAAACATATCATTTTTACTTGAATTTTCTACCTTAAGAATATGCTGAGGGAGGCCTCACAAGACACTATTTTTGTCTCAGTACCACAGAAGAATATTCCATATCCTCTTTCAGCCTTTGTGTTACTATTTGCACAGGTTTGTATTAGAGAGGTGCATTTTTTTTCACATAAACAGTACTGCTTCCTTTTGGAAATTGTTCTATTAGTAAAGTTTTGAAGTCCACTAAGTGAATACAATAGAATATATGGAGGAAAGAATTCCTACAGCAATCCTGCATTTATCTGTTTCTTATGTTGCGTAGAGGTGATGATTTTTTTCAAGGAAATTCTCTGACCTTTAAGCTGTTGATTTTTAATATTCACCCACCAAAGAAATGTTCTTATTTACAAAGCAACATCATACTTTTCCTCAATTATGAGACAAGGGCATGAGGAAACATCTGCAAAAGGCATATTTTTCCCTGTGGTAAATAAATTAGTTTCAAGTCCCTTCTTAAGAATCAGCTGCAAGGAATGAGAAAGGTAGCAGCAGTCTTTCTCTGTTATTGATAACTTTTACCTGCTTTTGAAAAAAATGATTTTTTGTTGTTATTTTTTCAAACCTAGCAAACAAGCTATCTCCTTGCCTTTTTTTCTGCTTCTCTTTTTGTCTGTGATGTCTTTTACAGGAAAAAATAGATGATCTAAGAGCAAAGCAGGTGAAAGAAAAAGGCAGAAGTAATTTCTGTGAGTTCTTTATCTTTTTTTTTTTCTCCCTGCAATTTCCTAGTCCTGTCTCTTTTTCTTTTTGCAGACCATTCTTACAGTGGCCAGTTCTCATCTGGAGTATTTTCAGAGGTTTCTGAGATGTTCATAGTCAAGGTGGCTGTGCTTTCTTGAGTGTGATTGTCTTTCTTCCTATTCTATGACATTTCTTTTTCCCAAAGGAAACTAACAATTTCACTTTTCTGGATTGGTGACTTTCCTCTATTTTTTCACTGCATTTCCTTTCCTGGCTCCATTTCTTTCATATACTTGCAGTGAGTTTCTTGAGTTAGTGAAGAATATCTCAACACTATGACAATGTTCTGTGGATCACTGTAAACTGATCTCAGGAGTTTCAAACTGTAATTTTGAATCTTATTCTTGCTTGAAAATCCTCCATCCCAGATTCCAAAAACTTCATATACTCCAGTAAGTAAACAGAAGTTCATGCAGCCTGTTCTTAAGAAGATACTCATAGTGCACCTCTTTAGAAATGATACCTGTAGGAACTTAGCTGAAAGAGCACCCATATAAAGGGCTGTGATAATAACCTTTTAGATTAACCCAACTGTAAACTTTTCTGGAAGTATATATCATCACATTTTCCATTTTATGACATCACCTGGCTTTAGTTTTGTCTGGACAGTATCTGTGTAACATCCAGATTTTGTTTGCAGGCCCCAAATCTGAATGACTGGTAAATAATTTGTTTCATGAGTAATTTGACCAATGGCCATTTCCATAACTCCTTAAGATACTGAGGAAAAGCAGGCAACAAAAGGCAGTTGTACCCTTACCATCTCTGCTGTTAGTTTTTAGATATGGAATGTTCATTAAAAACCACTCCAGAGGTACTTGCTACAGTCCCATACCTTCCTTCCAAATGTTCTGTGGTTTGCAACTACTTTTATGTCATGTTTAGTTGATGGTAGCCGTTTCTTAAAGCATAGTTTATCCAGTGAAGTGATAGTTTTCTAGTGTTGAAAAGAATCACTGTGTCTCGCTGTGAAAAGTCTGACAGCATTACTGATTTCTCCAGGATACTTGTAATTTATGACTTTGAAGACCAGCTCTTAATCCACAAGTTGCTCTAGTAAACTTTAACATTGTAACAAACATTCTGATGAAGCCAATACTGGATCAGTAAAAGCTATCTTCTTTTCTTAAAAATAGTCTTGCAGCATAAGCAAATGATACCACGGGGTAAAGCAGGTTGTGGGACTGTGTCATGTCAGCTACTCTTCATAACTGATGAGCACTTTTACTGCATGTATGGCAGGAAATGCCATGTAGCTAGACAAACTTCTGTTCAGGAATAAGTCTCATGTATTTAACTAAAAGAAAATAGTTTTTTTTTATCTGACAATATGTTTCTGCCCAGTGTTGTTCTACGATGATTTGCTGTTTTACTGGTACTTGCTGCAGATTCATGAGTCAGAGCACTTGTTGACTATTTTCTCAAGTTATTCTTCTCTTATTCTGAAGAATATAGGAAGTCAAAGTAACAGTGTGTTTCATTTTAAGATAATGAGAAAGAGAAGCTACTGTCATTAAATGCATGCAACACTCTCTTCTTACACAGCAGCTCCTGTGAAATTTCTGCATTTAATTTGGCTACAGGTGTTTCTATCTCAAGAGACAATCCCTGAATTAAAATTGTCAAGAGGATTCTTACTACTTTGTATACCATTACCCTATAGGCTTTCCCTCTCTTAGGGTGTCTTCTATGAAAAGTGTTTTTACCTTTTAGAGATACTGTCTGCTACAGTCAGTGCTGTCAAGTGATAGCAGAAAGGGACACATGCCAAGGAAAAATTATTTGCTTACCGTTTTTTTCCCAGCCCACACCTTGTTCTCCTGGCTTGATGGTATATACTCACTTGCATATTACATCCCTCTTTTTTGCAGGCTGACATTTTTCTCTCTGACTGAAGAAATGTTTTAGGTAAACAAGGTGAGGGGAAGGAGAGGAAGAGAGGATTTCAAAAATCTAATATTACTTCCAGCATTTTCTGGCATGATAATGCTACATATTCTCCAGTCTATTACAGCAGACTGAAGAAGAAAAAGTTATGATAAAAATAAGTAATAGGCAGTTTTTACTTTTTCATGCTTTCCCCTATTCTTATATCCCTAAAAAATCAGAGTGGCTTTTAGTTGAGTGATTTATAATTTATGCTACAGTATAAAAAAATCGCAGCTGAAGAAAAATCACCCTGAATTTTGTGCTGAAGGCTCAACCTATAAGTCAGATCTAGGGAAGTCTTGGAACAGTCAGAAAAGAACTGGTTTGATTTTTATTTTCTTTTTTTTCTAAACTTTGGTGCCATTAAGAAATTGGTAGTCCTCAGAAAAAGAGTTGGTAAGTTAATTTTGAAACTCATCTCTTTCTCACTTAATGTATCATTATTTAAAATATTCCAAAGAATCTGGGACGAAGAATGGAATGTTGTATTGTCCAACTCAGGTATGTACACTTTCTCTTACCTTCCACATGCAAGTCTGGAAAACTGTATCTAGGTTAGAGAAAGGACAGGAATAAGCCAGATTCTCAAAGATAAAAGTCTATGCACTATGTAGGAAAGTGATGGTTAATTTATATGTAAATTAATTGATGAAATTCCTATTTTGTTTGCATTGTTGCTTCTGGTGGAGGGTTCAGATTTGTTCCCAGTATATGGAACAGAAGGTAAAGACTGGATGTCTTTTATAAAATATAATTTCCTTCTCTACCAGTATGCTTAATTTCTCTGAGAAGACAATTAAAGATAAAGTCCTGACACTGTTTTCCAAAAGTTTACAGCAAAATTCTTCTTGGCTACAACTGAACCTAAATTTCACCTCCAAGTTTGTAAAAGGACAACTAAGGGAAATGGTCCAGTTTTTAATGTTTGTTTCTGATAGTTATGTGTGGTTTTCCCCCTGTAACATATTTTTTCCTGTGATCATTTTTCCTCTATTATTATCTTTTTCACCTTTCCTATAACCTTTAATTTATGCAAGTACTTGGGTACTGTGCCAGACAGTTTCCAGGAATGCATTTCTGTCAAGATATATTTGTGAATCTTACACAAAAAACATTGTTAATATGCACATATATTATGAAACTGTGGACAAAATGTATCAGACCTCAACAGCAAACAGATATGAAAAAATGAGTCCTGCATGAGAGGCAAAATGTTAAAGAAAAACAGTGACTAACAAAAGAATTTCTTAATCAAAACCAGTATTTAGGATATAAAATTGATCGTATTTTAGTATAGTATACTCCTTGTCATATGCAGAGATCATAAACACCTATGAATACCAGGTGAAACTGTTTGTAACATGTTATGTATTTAGAGTTTAAATAACAGGGGAAGTGGTTGCTGAGAAGGTCTTGGACGGCTTGGAGTATTCTGCATCCAAAATAAACCCTTTGTCTGCATAAAACATGTATGTTTTCAAATGATCTGGTGTGCCTAAAAGCTCCAATATGTTTTCATGTTCATGTAACAGACTTCATTTTTAAAGATGGGTCTTTTTTTTAAGAACTCAAATAGAAGACAGCTACTAGGTTTCCAAATAAAACGTTTTACCAGGACTTTGACCTCACCTATGTGAATGATCACACCAGCATATGTGAATCCCTTGACTGCAAACCCTTTGGGCTGTGACATATATCTGGATTAATGTTTTACTATAATTAGTATCCTGTTTCATAAATGCAAGGTTTATAAAGGTGGTCCTGTTTCTGTTTGTGCTAAAGGGAACTTTATTCTTCCTTCCATATAGAATACGATTTTAACATGTTTTCATTTGGAAACTGAACCTGAAGCATATATATCTCTGAAAAATAATACTTTTTTTTTCATGGAAAGGAAACACTTTATTTCATTGGTGGTATTCTTGTTCTTCCTGCTGTGTTCTTTTTAGCACAATGTCCAGCGAATGAAATCCGTACAGAATCATCAGGAGTGATCCTCAGTCCGGGTTATCCAGACACCTATCCCAACTCTCAGACCTGTTCTTGGACTATAAAGGTTGAGCCAGGATATAACATCTCCATCTTTGTAGAAATGTTTCAAAGTGAAAAGCAGTTTGATGAGCTGGAGGTATTTGATGGTAAGAGAGATTTAAATTCTATCTAACCACAAAAGAAAAAATATCGGGTCAAATGGGCCTTGATTTCCAACTATTGGTTTCATAATGCATTGATACATCTGAAACAGAAACAATAGTCCAGCATTTCTATTACTTTTGCCTTAAGTCTAAATCTGCTAACCAATGAAAGTTTTTTTAGATGTATTCAAGACAAAGAAACTTTTAAATTTTCTTAGGTATTGATAGAGAAGGAGCAGCAGCAGCTGCAGCATTCTTATGAAAGTCAAACAGTTTTCTATTTCCTTGGAAATGTATGGAGGTGTCTGAAATGAGAAGTTAACATGCTGTTTTGTAGTAGATCATTTCTGGTGAGGAAATATTTTGGCGGTATAATTCCATTTGTCCAATTTAATAAAATTATATGAGGCTAAATACTCAAATTTTAGTCCAAATATCCAGTCTACTCTGTCCATAGCATAGCAGAACCAGTGCTGTACCTTGGTTGAATATACCCGTTAAAGAATTTGACCATTTGTTTTGGGACAAAGAGTAGAGAAATCACAAAAACTCAATTTATAGAGTGTTACTCATAGCAGCAACCTCTCAAAGGGCCCTATTTAATTAACAGGCTACTCTTATTTTCTACTGAATTCTGAGCTTATTATCACTTGTTCCATTCTCATTGATTGATGAGAATAACTAGTCCCTGATTGTTCTTTAATATATTTTTATTCATTTGGATGCCATTATCATATCTTCCCTCATTAACCAAGAATATATGATAACTGATTGAACTGATTAATATTCACTATGGGAGTTTCATAACATGAAAAATATTAAAAAGTTATATGTTTTGAGGTATCTTTAAGTATTTTTCTTAAGTAGTAGATTTTTAATGTCTAAAATTATTAAAACATTTTCAATTTTTGATAACAGCATTCTGAAAAAAACACAAAAATTTTCATTCTTTTAAAAATGTCTGTTCATTAGCATTTTTTTTCTTTATAATGTGTGTGTTGGTCCTTGTCAGGTTAGTGGAGAAAATAGTCCGAAAAAAATCTATTAAGATTGCCTTTTCCTCCACTCTATTTTGTATTTAACATCAAGACAATATGTAGTGTGCCTGGAACTTTTCTAGTGGTCTGAACACTTTGTTTGTTTTCTTTTGAAAAATTCTGTTGAAACTGCTTAATGTTCCTGATGAAAATTTTTGTTTTCTTTCTTACACATTTAAATTTAATGAAACCAGATTATCAATAATAGATCTGAGAGAAGAATTATCATAGTAACTACATTTTTAAGCATTGCCATTTCATGACATGAAATCACATTCTTACAAATTCATCTCTAGTGCAGCTCTACTGAAGTCATTTTTTCTACCACCTACCAGCAAACTTAAATGAGAAAGATAATGGCATATTTATAACCTCTCAATACAGTGCCATGTAGAGATTCCTGAGCTAGCTCTCAACAAGTTGATATTTAAATATGGCACATTGCAGTGCCTTGCAGAGATACTTGCTTGTGTCCCTGTGGCCACATTAGCAATGTGCTTTGCTAGGCTAATTAGTTCTACATCTCAGCGTGATGAGTTTTTTGAGGCAGAAGGCAATGCTGATGTGGCTATACTGTTCCAGTGATGGATATAACTCAGACTAGCTCATTCAGAGCTAACTTAGGTATTTGTCTGTATTACTGCATTTTGCAATAAATATATATCATAGTCTGGGACCTTGTGTGGTCCAAACCAGCATACCTTCATTTAAGTAAGTAGAACTGCACGGGTCTATCTACACCAGGTAAAGATATGTCACCAAACCTTACGCAGAAACTATATAAAGATTGGCAAGACAACTTTTAGAGAAACAGTGCTAAGGCACTGTTCTCTGACTACTTTAAAAGGCACCTTTGGAATGCAAACCAAAATAGTGAATACATCTAACTGACCACATTGTAAATTATGGTGCTTCAGCAGCTGGATGATGATCAGTATAGGTATCCAGTCAATAAGGCTACCCTGGTCAGCTGAGAGCAATAAACCCATTAGCCATTCCCACTTATCAGTCAGACCCTTAGGAAATCCCATCTATCTTCTAAACCAGAGAAGCCATAAATGTACCATTAATATAATTATTAAAAGCTTTTGAACTTGAAAATACTGTATTCAGGCTACTTACACTGAACAGTATTCATTTAATACAGCAAACATTCTTTGATTATTTTTTTTTCTCCTGAAATAAAGAAACAAAATTCTGTCATTGAAATTAGATGGAAATATCAACTTTTACCTAATATTCAGGAAAACATCATATGACAGGTCAGCACACCGGAGGTTGAATATTCATTGCCTTATATAGGCAAACTCTAAAATAATCATAGAATCATTAAGGTTGGAAGAGACCTCTAAGATCATTGAGACCAACCGTCAACCCAACACCACCATGCCCACTAAACCATGTCCTTAAGCGCCACATCTACATGTCTTTTAAATACTTCCAGGGACGGTGACTCAACCACTTCCCTGGGCAGCCTGGTCCAATGCTTAACCACTCTTTCAGTAAAGACATTTTTCCTCACGTCCAATCTAAACCTCCCCTGGCACAACTTGAGGCCATTTCCTCTCGTCCTATCTCCCTAGTTACTTAGGAGAAGAGACCGACACCCACCTCGCTACAACCTCCTTTCAGGTAGTTGTAGAGAGCGATGAGGTCTCCCCTCAGCCTCCTTTTCTCCAGGCTAAACAACCCCAGCTCCCTCAGCCGCTCCTCATAAGGCTTGTTCTCCAGACCCCTCACCAGCCTCGTTGCCCTTCTCTGGACACGTTCCAACATCTCAACATCCTTCTTGTAGTGAGGGGCCCAAAACTGAACACAGTATTCGAGGGGCGGCCGCACCAGTGCTGAGTACAGGGGCACTATCACTTCCCTGCTCCTGCTGGCCACACTATTTCTGATACAGGCCAGGATGCCGTTGGCCTTCTTGGCCGCCTGGGCACACTGTCGGCTCATGT